>NC_056484.1:14676403-14976403 GCF_008729295.1 Plectropomus leopardus
TGGCATGTTGAAAAAATGACCGCAAATGCAAGGCTATAGTAAGGCAAAAATTTCAAAAAATGGCATGTCCCAAAAACTGCTGAAAACCACATAAAACTACTTGAAATACCTTTCCAAAACACGCCATAGCAAAGAAAGATGCAAAAAGGGCCAAAAAAGCCATAATTTGGCATGTTGAAAAAATGACCACAAATGCAAGGCTATAGTAAGGCAAAAATTTCAAAAAATGGCATGTCCCAAAAACTGCTGAAAACCACATAAAACTACTTGAAATAGCCTTCCAAGACACGCCATAGCAAAGAAAGATGCAAAAAGGGCCAAAAAAGCCATAATTTGGCATGTTGAAAAAATGACCGAAAATGCAAGGCTATAGTAAGGCAAAAATTTCAAAAAATTGCATGTTCCAAAAACTGCTGAAAACCACATTAAACTACAAATAGCCTTCCACGACACTCCATAGCACAGAAAGATGCAAAAAGGGCCAGAACACCATCATTTTGAATATTGAAAAAAATCACCAAAAATGCAAGGCTATGTTATGGCAAAAATGTGAAACAATGATGTGTCCTAAAAACTGCTAAGACCACATTAAACCGCTTTGAATAGCCTTCCAAAACACGCCATAGCATTGCAAAAAGGACCCAAAACACCATCATTTCGCATATTGAAAAAATGACCAAAATGTAAGGCTATAGTAAGGCAAAAATATTAAAAAATGGCATTTCCCAAAAACTGCTGAAAACCACATTAAACTTCTTGAAATAGCCTTCCAAGACACGTTATAGCATAGGAAGATGCAAAAAGGGCCCAAAATACCACAATTTCGCATGTTGAAAAAGTGACCAAAAATGTAAGGCTCTAGTATGTCAAAAATGTCATGTCCCAAACACTGCTGAAAACCACATTAAACTAGTTTAAATTGCCTTCCCAGACACACCATAGCAAAGAAATATGCAAAAAAAAGGTCAAAAACACCGTAATTTGGCATGTTGAAAAAATGACAGACACTGCAAGGCTATAGTATCGCAAAAATGTCAAAAAATGACATTTCCCAAAAACTGCTGAAAGCCACATTGATGATTGACACATGATGTTTTCTGCCATTTATTCAACATGCTAAATTATGACTTTTGAAGTTTTTTTGACATACTATACTATGGCATTTTATGCCATTTTTTAACATGTCAAAATATCACAGGATCCGACAAAAAGGGGGGCGATTTGGTGAAATTCATACGCTGTTAATATTCATCTGCTACACATGCATAGGATTACATGAGCATTGGTAACGCCTGATGCTCATTTTCCTCCTGTTTGTGAGGTCGGACCATTAGCAGTAGGGTAACCATAACGCACAGCATGTCATGAATATTAAGGATTGCAAAATTAGTGTGCAAGGATATAAATAAGTTCTGGGAAATTCTTCTACACAATTATCTAGAGAATTAAGAAGTCTGTTTCCTACCAGGAATTATACTCCCTATTGCCCATGTTGTACCATATAATTGTTTGGAGTATTGAGAGTTGTGAAACATTACAGTACAAACACCCTAAATAAATAAGGCACCCTATCATTTTCTTAGGAATCTGTGAGGGGCTTTATAGCGCCAGGCCTCGAGTGCCTCTGGTCTTGTCCTGTGTGTAGCGTAATGTGTAAGAGCTCAGCAGGCCCTGGCAGGAACAACACTATGTCCGCTTCATGCCAACCAGCCACAAGATACCCCCCCTTTTCCTCCTGAAAAACATCCCCTCTGGAACCCCAATGGCTGCCAGTTTCTCAGACAGCCCACCGCTGACCCCTTCAGGCCAGGAAACTGTCGTCCAGCCAAGGAGCCAAAGAGCCCAGGGGCCTCGACCCCCCCCCTCCCCCCCACGTAAGGTGGCTGTGTTGGCTGCGTATTCAAGCCTGGGAAAGAAATGCAGAGAGACACAGAAAATGTGTGAGGACAGGGAGAAAAAAAGAGAGTCTTCAAGTTTGCATTTTTAATTTGATCGCCTCTTCACTTCATTCTCTCCAAAATTAAAAAGCCCACTTACTCCTCTCTTTGCTTTGGACTTTTTTTTAATATGACAAGGATTTCCCCAGCATGCGTGCTCTCCAGACGGCACTACAGACGCCACAAGCCATGCAGCAGACAGCCATGTGTCCTGACAGTTGACTTTGAATCCGAGTTGAGATTCACTTGATTTTGACAGCTTTGGGTTTGTTTTTTTTCTGTGTATTTTTTATGTTTGAGAAGAGGTTGAGAAAGGTTGCGCGAAAGACACACTGCCCTCTCGGTTGTCGTCATGTATTTGGCTTTTGTGTTCACTCTCATTGGAACCAAATATGACCAGTTGGCTCCATCTCCCTGCCTCTGGGCCCTGTGTGGAATTGTTAAGACTTTTTCGATTGGGACAAATCAGGACAATCCAGCCACAGTGTGGGAGAGAAAGAGAGAGAGAGGGGGAAAAAAGAGACAGGAAGAGACGTGATAGCGGAGGGATTGTCGGTTTACAGTTTAAACTTCAGACAGCTGTTTTATCATGAGTCTAAGAGGGATTTCCTGGATGGAGGTGTCCTAATGGGTTGGTGTTAATATGAATTCATAGACGACCCATTAGCGCCCTTCACTCAACCACCTCCTCCTCTCCTTCAGTCCTTCCATAATGGCCCTGGCTCTGGCCGCTAGTCTGCATGTAGCGGATATAGCCTGGATTTATTCTGATGTTCCCAGGGATTACACCCTCAGTGAGCTGTGTATTATGAGTAGATTTAGGCCCATAACTCCTGAAGATAAGGGGGGATTGGGGCGATTGTTTAAACGGCATGTGTTAGCCATCATCGCAGGGACATGGGGCCGGCAGTGTGTGCGTGTCTGTGTGTGTATGAGAGAGAGACTAAGGGAAATAAAACTGTTCAGAGCATCAATGTTCATTGAAATTCCAATCCGATCTCAGTCACAATACAAAACTATTCTGAAATGCTTTAAATGAATTCAAATGAATGCTTTATGTAACTGAAATGCTCTTTGGATAATGAAAAGCTTTTGGTTGCATTAATCAAAAGGGAAATTCCAACGATTATGCACAGTCGCTGGAATTTATTTTCACATCATCGCTTTCGTTCCGACCACTTTATAAAAGAAACATGATTACAAAATAATAGATAGTATAATAAAAAAGCAAATTACAGTTCTTTTACAGAGGAAAAAATAAGTTGTTTGAAAGAATAATAATGCTTTTTCACAATGGACCTGTCGCACCTTAGCATTTTTGTGAGTTTTTGAGTCTGACCTGATCTGACCCAATGACTGTATGTCTGAATTTAAGTCACACTCAGCTTCATGTAACAAAAGCCTTTTCATGATGATGAATTGTACTACAAAACTAAAGCAACTGTTTTTAGCAAAGCAAGATTATTTTGTCTTTCCGATGTCATGCTGGGTCCCAGACATAAATTTGGAGCTCCGACATGCTGCTGCTTGACACATATGTGAGGTTCTGGTATTGTGGTCAGAGCGCAGTGTGTGTGAGCAGCCCTGCGGTGAGGCTCTTTACAAGGCCTCCGGGACAAGTTAGAGACCACACTGACCACAAACACAGCTCCATAAACACTGTCAGAGAGCTTGACTTCAGCAGAGGACAGCCAGCACACGGAGCCAAGGACTGGGGGTCTACGGGATAGCTTCACTGACAATAATAAAGTCACAGCAGAGTTTTACACTCTGGTGTTTGTCTATGATGGTGATATAAAGTTTTTTTACGATGTTTAAAGCTGCATTAGAAAGATTTTACTTATTACTGGGGTGAATTTTTTGCCTTATTTGTTGGACAGTAAAGGTCAACAATGAAATTTTGTTTGTGTGTTACTAAACTTCTCTCTTAATCACATTGTTGAAGCAACGTAATTGCTGCCTGGATCAAGTTAGATGAAAATCATGATTTGGAGGAGGGGTTAGGGTTAGGGGTTAAGCAAGAAATGCACTTTGATTAAGTTTATGGAAAGATGATGATACTTTTAAATGTTAATAGGACCGGTAATAAACAAAAATAATTCTGTACTCACTATGCATGGATACTGAATTGCATGGTTGCCTATTTTGGCCAAAAACAACTTCAATAGGCTATCAGTGAATATTTTGCTGTTAAGTGAAATACGCTGTTAGTGCGCATTTTTGCTGATAGAATCAACATTTTTGTGACTTTCCAGTTTTGTTAGTTAGCAACATTTTATAATCATATTAACAGAAAATGTAATTTGCTCAACATTATGTTTCTCTAAAAACTGTTTGTCATTTCATATTAGTTGTATACAAACATACATTTCTGGGAGACAGGGCTGTAGAGGTTTACAGAATGTGCTGGGTAGTCTGTGAATGCACTTGATGCATCTCCAATGTTCTCCAGCAATGTCTGCAAAAAGTATATACTGCTTCATATACTTTAAGCTGCACATAAGCATTTTGCACTAAGGTGGCCCCAAATGGAAACAGGGAATTCTGTTTTTGACAATTTGAGGGATTAATTACCTGGAAACTACATACTGTGATGTCAATAAACTGCATGTTTTGGGAACTGTACTTCTCAAAACAACCTGAAACTCAGGATTTCCAGCAGGCAATTCTAAAACTCAAGGGGCAATCCTGGATGGCCATAAGAAAGTCTGTAGTTATATCCTCAAGGTGAATACTAAAATAATGATTTGACTGCTCCACTGCAATGTGTCAGCCCTTGAAGTTGTAAAGATTTGATTTGCTTCAAGTGCAATTTATGCTCTATTTTCATAGTGGCGTACATGTTAAGAATAAATACATTTTATATTTCTCAAAATTCTGACTACTTGTCTTTTTTTAACAGCTTACAATAAAACTTCCAATACTTTTATTAAATTTAATATCATAAAATGACTTTTGATACTTGAAGACAGTTACTTAAGTGATATTGAAAAAGGAGACTTGAACTTGAATTACTGATGATATCCAGAAGTCGCAGGAGTTTAGCGCCCACTCCATTCACGAATTTGCCAATCCTAGGCTAGCGAAGCAATGGCCTGCCTTACTCTGCCTCTGGTTGGCTTACCCTGACATTCTTACCCTTACCTTAATCCCCTCCAGTCCTCCGTTGTTCAGCCCTTTTAATGGAGTTAGCAATGTTAGCTGCTTGCCATCAGCTCAGTCACCTCCACGTTGAGAACCGTGTCAGGACAACTCATACACTCAAACAATTTGGCATGGAGACCCTATAAAAAAGAATAACATTAGAATATAGAAATACATCCATACAGAGCAGTAATAGGTGAAGATTCACTAAATTCAGTAAGGTATATAAAAGCTCAGTAGAGAAATGAATCAATCAAAGGCATAATAGAACAGGAACCTTTTAGTTTCAAAACTTAAATTTAGAGGTGAAAATAACCAAAGTTAAGATGAATCATATTTTTAGTAGTACTTTAATCATAACATTGTGTTGATCCAATACCAGTGCAAGTTTTAAACAATACTTTCTAAATCTGTTCAACAACTTTGGAGTTGTCAGATTGTGAATAGTCCCTTTGGTAGGTGTACACCATCCTAAAGAATAATCTACTTTTTATTATTAGGTAGCTTCATAAGTTATGGGACTTCTCCGATAGACCATTGGACCACTTGCCTTCCGGAAGAGCTGCAGAGCATCCACACCAAACTCCATTTAGACATCACGCTAACTGCAAACAGATATGTTATTAGAAAGTGAGAAACACATTACCCTTTTACAATTGATTGACATCAATTAAATGCATATTCGATGAATTTTTAGAAACACTGTTCTCTACTTGAGCTAAATATCATCGCAGTACAGTTACAGTTCTAATCAGTAGGATCGTTTTCTGTCTCCTTCATTGCCAATCAATCAGTCTTGAAATGAAGCAGCGGACCAGTGAGCTTTTCTCTTCAGTATTGAGCCAAGCTGTCAATTTACAGACGGAAGTATGCCGGCTCTAAAATGTTCCAATAAATAAACATTACTGTGCAAGAGGACAGCTCTTTCTGCGAGCGTGCATGCGTGCATGCTCGTGAAGTGTGTGTTGCCAGATCTACAGCCTACATCCAGACAGCGACAGACAGACATTATGTGGCTGTGTCACACGCAGAGAGAGGGAGAGAGGGAGCAGGGAGAGAACGAACAGCTCTGCTTGTTATTCAGCTTATGGATTATGTTCTGTTTAAATGACATCTCTTCAGCTCTGCAAAAACAACTTTATAGCCCCCCCCCCCCCCCCCCATTTTTTCATCATGTTACATATTTCATCAAAGTTCTTCCAAAAATAAATGCGGTCACAATGAACATGCTCAGTGCTGAAATTGAGCTGGACGTGGACCAACGGACAGGAAGTCAACTAATCCTCTCTAGCCGGGGGGTCAGAGGCTAACTTCCTGCTTTTGAAGTCAAAAAGGGAAAGTTGACAGATGAAAAATATCATTGTCTCGTCAAATTTTGTTTGAGCGTTTTCATGTGACAATTGTTTGCTTTTAACTTTGCCTTTTTTTTCTCGTACGCACACTCACAGAAATGCCCCAGACGGGTGTAATTGGTGTGTAGGGACGGTTGCAGCAAATAACTGTAATTACCAGAAATGACTTGTTTCATGAAAACAGTCACACATGTCATTTTATGTTTGAGTGCGGGGGTCAGATGTGTGCAGAACTTTGGGTTGCAGCACTTTGCAACTCATTTTTAACACATTAAAGCTCATTGTTTTCAGTCACGCCGCCGTTGCTGCTGAACTCTTCACACGCTGATGTGAAATGAACTTCTGAGTGTTTTTACCACCGCAAAGCTGGTAAAAAGAGGGGTCAGCAGCCCCCCTTGATAATGATAATGCATAACACACGCAAGCATACAGATAGACATAACAACCAGAGGGACAACAAGCGTGCTTGCAGAAGCACTTGTCAACAGAGAGGCGTAAACACACACAAAACTCGCTCATCGTTTCAGTTGTTGCCCTTTGAAGTCCTCAAATATCATGAAGCATTTACAATCTAATTATGTGCGTTTCTTTTTTTTCTCCACTCTTTCACTCTCTCTGCCCCCCCCCAAACCCAGCTGTGAAAAAAAGAGAGAAAAAAAAAAGCATGAAGATGAGACCGCACGGAGAGAAACAAACATGAGGAGGGAGAGTAGGAGGCGGATGTGTGTTGACAGTTGGTATGTCCGCCATTCCTTGGGTCATTAAGGAAAAGATACCCCCGCTACTCATACCCCCTCCCTAGGAAGTTGATCTAGAAGCTGAGGGGGAGTTTGAAACAGGACCAGGACTCATCACCCTGGCCAACCTGTCCACCAACCCCCAGCAGGATCAGGGTACGCTGGGATATGGAGCTTCTTAACGCCCCTTGAAGCTCCACAATGTTGACCGGGGGGGTTTGTCAATGTTTAATTCAACTATGTGAATTTATGTGTAGCTGCGGGCGACGGGGCCTCTCCGGCCATGTCTGACTTTTTGGTAAATAAATCTAAAATTGTCTCATCACCACAAGCCATAAAGAAACATTAAATCAACTCTCACTTGGAGGGAACAAATTAGTAAAAGGCAATCTGGGGAACAAGCTGTAAGTGTTGTGTGTGTATGTGTGTGTAAGGACAACTGCTCCTGTGTGTGAACGCGTGTGTCTGCTGCTCAAAACAGTTCGAAGTGATACAGTTTGCGACGGTACGTGTGTGTAACAAGAACATAATCTATAGGAGGGTGCAAGGTGTGTGTCTGTGTATGTGGGCGGGCGACGGCTTGTGCCTCGAGTTTGTGGGTTTTTTTTGTATGTGAATGCTAAGAAGGGAAAGACACTTAAAGAATATGTGTGTTGGGGAGGATCATGTGCGTCGGATGTGTCCCCGTTTCTGCACGGTGCTCGTTTTCTTCCCTGCCTTCCTTCCACCCTCCGCAAATCTCGGCGGTGGCAGCGGCGGCGGTGACATTTGGGAGCAATTTTTAAGTGCGCCTGCAAAGGTTGTCAAGGGATTAATCTCATCTCACGCTGGGGCGCAGAAAAAAACGGCTTCCTCCAAGAATTAAACACAATTTACCCATCAAGACAAGTCTTTCAGGATGGGAGACAAGCATAAATAATATCTCCTCGGTCCAGATTCGCTAATTTACAAGCTTAGCATCTCCAAATGTTATTAGCGGGAATGACGAGGTTACCAGAAGGCGCTGTAGGGAATGATTTGTTATCCGGGCGAGCAGCAGCTGCAGCAAAAAGGCGCGTGTTTGGAGTGCTGGGATAGAAAGACAGACATACCTGACACCCACTGCCTCACCCCTCCTCCCCCCTCTGTTGCCACTACGACACCCGGGACTGCACACACCTCAGGCTGGCAGATAGTGAACTTGGCATCTCTCAAGCTAATGTTCTTTTCCACTCCTCTCATTCTCATTTGCTTTCAGTCTCCCCTTTCTCCCTCTCTCTTATTGCCATTTATTTTCTCTGTTTTCCCTCTCCCTCTCTCCCTCTGTATCACTCTTTCTCTCCCACTTGCTCTTGAGGCTTGAAACATCAAATAGAACATTTGGGCAACCGTTGTCATCTTGGCAAGTGTTGAAGTAGCTCTCGTCTGCAATAAAAAAAAGAGAGCGGGAAGTTAGTTTTTTTAGATATTCAGCCGCTCTCAACATATCAGTCAAAGCGGATACAGATGTCTCTATGCCTCGTCCAAAAAATATGTTTGTTTCTTCTAAAGATCTATATCGCCATCTTTGCTCTGTCACCGTCAATCACGCGCTGCCTGAGTTCTCTGGCCAAGTTTAACGGAATTTTCCGCGATTCAACTTTGTAAATAACCAGGTGCCTCCTGAATTTGGATGCCGCACCTTTTTTTTCTAAGCTGACAAGGAGCTAACACCCTCAATCTGACGTTGCCGTTTGTGCGAGATGGATCGCCTCGCTCTTGTGTGTGCTCTTTTGTGCCATGCATGTAGGTGTGCATGTATGAGTATGAGTGTGTGTGTGTGTGTGTGTGTGTGTGTGTGTGTTTAAGGGAGAGTATTTTGATCTGCGCTGGCTGTTTATCTTACTGAAACAGGAGTCTCCCGTCACTCCAGCCCCTTTCTGATCCTGACAGATGAGTTCAACCCCAGCCTGCAGCCTCCGAGGGGAAGAGAGGAGAGGAGAGAAAGAAAAGGAAAGGTGGAGGGGGAGGGAGGGTATACGAGAAAGAAACAGATGGATATAGGGAACAGAAATAGGAGAGAAAGTGAGTGGAAGAAAGAAACACACATAGAGATGGAGAAAGAGAAGAAGACAGACAGAAAAGGGAGAGGACTGGAGGAGAAAAGAGAGGGCGCTTAGCTTCACCTGCCAGTCTGTGTTAGCGGGGATGAGCCAGAGTTCCCTGCTTCTGGAAGCTTAGTGTCAAAGGTGGGACTGCAGGGCTCTGTCTGACGTTTGTGTGTGTGTGTGTGTACTGTATATCTATATGTGTGTGTGTGTGTGTGTGGGCATGTGTCTTCGTGCCCAGTAGGGGTTCCCCCACACTTCTCGCCTCACTCAGAGGTTGAGGGGGTTGTGTGCATATGTGTGTGTGTGTGTGTGTGTGTGTGTGTGTGTGTACAGTGGTGTGGACGGGTAATGTGGCAGGCATCTCCTCAGACAACCAAAAACACAGGACCCTGATCTCTGCCAGACTAATTGGATGATACATCTGTGTCTTGTTTTTTAAAGTACATCTTAAAATTATTTTCTGGGTCATGATGTTTGGAAAAAATGGGTATTTCTGGAGTTAAAATAGGTCTGGAAAAAAAACAACATTATTTAAGAAAAAAACACAGCAAGAAGGAGTTTAAATTTGCTATACTTCAGCCTTAAAGATCAGGAAAAACCAACAGTCTCTACATTACGAAATACTATCTTCACATGATTAATAATTTATATCATAGCACCAGGGATTAGTAGTCACTTTTACATGTGCAGGGGAGAAAGAAAAAATATTACTGAAATGTCTTTTAGGTATTCAAGTCAGACATCTACGTCATTCCACCAATATTTACATGGCATATTAGCGCCAAATTTAATCAATGATGATGTAACTGGTCAGAAGTTGTAAAGCTTTGTGACCTGTAACTTTAAAAAAAATCCCAGCTCTTCAAACACCTCTAACATCCAAATACAAATGTTTTTCATGCTGGTTAAAGTAACTATGGGTGTTCGACATTATGCACACATTAGTAAAATTCAGTCCTTTTAGATTTATGTTTAATGAAATAAAGTTGCTCATATTTTTAACATTGTAGCAAAAATAAAACCAAACTTAAAAGGATTAAATTGAGGCTATTGAATCCATAATAAAACATTTTACATCTGTACTGACTGATTTTTTTTGGCCATATGGGGGCAAACAAACTTTAAACACAACACTGAAATACTTGTTAGGTTAATTGCTAAGTTGCTACTAAACAGCTGCCCATTTGTACATCCCTCAGATGAAGAGCAACATTCATATGGAGTCACATAGTTGGCCACCTGATGAATGTAAATCCAGCATTCACTCCTTTTAGCCCTGTTTTAGTCTCCACAATCACCTGAGGAAAATCTCTGGTCCTCAAGCAGCTAACAGCTCCACTATGTTTGTTCGCTAGTCGCTAACTTTGTCTGTCTGCCAGTTGGTGCTCGACAGGTTGGTATAAAGAGGGTTGCTGCTTGAAACGAGGTTGATAAGAGCAGTGAGAGTGAATCAAAACAATGCATTGAGCTGTAAATGGTTGCAAAATAAAGCAGAAGATTTAAAGAATATATATAAAGCAAAAATATATATGGTATGAGGTTAGTTCTAAGCATGGGCATGCTTCGCCTGCCGCACTAACGCCTTCCTTCACCCCAAATTGCAAAACTTAAGTGTATTTAATTTTGTCCTTACTGATCCAACCAATCATAAAAATTCCACATGGAAATTATGTTTCACTAATAGCTAAACATTATAGTTACAGAGAAAAAAGGGGGCCCTCAAAGCCCTGATTGCAGAGGCCATTTAATAATACAGAACATTCTGTTTTGTTTCCTTTTACTTGAAATGCAGGCCTTAAGGAGGGGGTGGGTTTAAAATTGACAGTAGTTACTGAATTACAGTGTAGTTTCACATGCAAATAAAAAACACATTTAGTAGACTGGAAAACTGTAATGGATGAATGCAGGTGGCTAATAGTGGGAATACTTTAAGAATTACATATAATTAACACAAATATTAGATATGATTGGGCATAAATGAAGCTGTCCTCCTATGAGAGGTCTTTTTAAAAAAAGAAATGACAGAAATATGTATTAAAGTTATGTACCAAGTGTTGTCTGTCTTTACTGCAACTGGCAATGTACTCTTCTGTCTATTCAAGCACAACAAATATTATCAGTAAAAAAAAATAATATTATGAAGTTGAGAGTACTTTTTCAATAAATGGTAGTATCTGCAGATATTTCTTCCAGGCTGAATTTGCCAGAGCAACCTCCATCAATAAGACAAGGTAAGTAGCCTGTAAGTAGCCTGAGCACCACACCTGCTTGTTCAGCTCATTGCTTTAAGTGCATGACAATAACTGAGGGCTTCTCAGAAGATCATATCAACATTTGTATTTACTCAGGTCTTTCATCTGGACTGAGTTCACCATATATTAAGACCGTGCACTTCAAAAAGACGAAGGAAATAAACTTGAAACTGGAGGCTGAATTGAAGGAGATGGCCTTACTATTGTTTGCTTGTAAAATAATATTCATGGGTTGCATCAAGTATTTATCCTTTCAAATACAGCAGCAGGAAGAAACATGATGAAACACTTAATCCATTGTTAAACATGACGTCTGTGTCCTTCACTTTCCTGCTCTCCGCTTTCAGCTGCTCTGTTTCCTCCTGAATCTAAGTGTGTGACACGTGAGACAACTGGTTGGTTGCAACCAGTTTTCATTTAAAGTCATCACATATCACTTCTTTGTCAGTGGTGTCACAATTTGACCCAGAGGGCTTTACAACACACAACGTTCCTCTGTCCTTGGACCTTTACATCGAATTAAGACCCTCCAGCTCCCAGTATAATTTCATTACTGGCAGGATTTCAACCTGAGGCCATCCAGCAGCATATCATACGGCCGCAACAAGTTCCATCTAGCCATATTAACAACTGATGCCATCCGTCCGTGTATCATACTGCTGTGCCAGATGCCATCCAGCTGTATATCATAACATTGGGAAAGTTCCGTCTGGCCGCATTACAAACGGACGTTGCCTGACGGTGTATAATGCCACAGAAAGTGGCCTTTTGGCGTTGGCATCTCACGCCAAAATCACTGACAAAGCAGTAATATTTAATAAATTCAGAATGGGAATGGGCTGTGCACTGTTGAGACCTCACCGTGTTTTATATTGACACGCCCACTTTTCAATAATCAAATGAAATTCCTCACAACCTTATATACCACCTACCTATACTGTTTCACTTGGAAATACAGATATAGAAGCATCAATCTTGGAGACTGAAAAATTAAGCCAACACAGAAGCACTAAAAACTGCATTTCCTCTAATGGCCACTTGAGGCTGACTTTAGGAGTGAGTTGGGTCAGCCTGGCCTTGATGCCGGCTCTCCTCTCTCTCTTCATCTGGCACTTTCAGTTTTGTTTCTGCGCTCTGGTCTGACTGGCCGCTTGGCGTATGTAGTTGGTGGTGATTCTCTTTCAATCTGCTGCCTTCAGCCCAAACCCCACACAACTTTTCCCGATGTTGATAAGTGCTTCTCTATCGTAGAAAAGTCGTGCTACAGCAGAAGGGGCCATAGTGCCGGAAAAAAATAGCAAAATATAGCAAAAAGTAGCAAGGATCTAAGGAACTACAGGCTGCTGCATCCACATGCCGTCTGCCGTCGCCATGGCATGACTCTCTACAGCTAATTTCCTCATTCATGAAAACATTAGATGGCCAACATTTCTATATGACTCACCAATTTAAATTTTATTAAGGTCAAGGTAGCATTTACTATAACTGATTATACCTGAGGGGCAATTCTTCGCACAGCCAGCAGTAAAATAAATACTGATAACAATACAAAATAACACACAATTCCCAACACATCCACAATGAAACAAATAGCTATATTATATTGTAGAGGAGTACAATAGTAGCAGGACAAATTAATGTTTAAATCTATTTACCCTGCATCTGGGCAGAGTATCTGTGACCAGGTGGGAGCAGCTCATACTCACTGAGCATTTTCATAACTAATTAAAAAAATATCATATTAAAACTTAATAACTTAAAGCTGCTTTGAGTAACACTGTCTGCCAATAGTGTCCTTAGCTTCTAAGTCAGATCCACCAATCGCTCCTTCACGGCTCCAACCTCTTGTCCAATCATTACTTATGGCTAAAAAGAAACAAGATGGCAACGGCCAAAATGCTAAACTTGAGGTATCAAAATGGGTTTCTCCAAACCAATGGGTGACATCATAGTAGCTAAGTCCATTTTTTATACAGTCTATGGAAATACATCACAATACTGAAACCAGTGTAACATTATGTTTTTTCCAGACTCAACACCCTACCTGTACTCATGTTGTCACCAGTATTGAAAACAGAGCATGTTTTGTATTTTTTGCTCGAAAAAAAAGTGCCGATACTTTTCCATCTCACCCATTACACTCCTCCTTTACCTTTCTTATAGCTACCAGAATCCCTAACTGAACCCCACACCACCTCCTCAACCTCACCTGCCCCACTGTCAGACATCTTGCCCCTCTGACGACCCCCCCAACCACCTCTCCAAATCATTTCATACCTCTGCCTGTTCCCACCCACGCAGGCCTCTTCTTCACTCGCTTCCCTTCGCCAAGTCACAAGGGGCCCCCGCCGATGCCCGAGGCTCCACAACGCTCTATCTCCCTCACACACACACACACACACCCCGGCCGTCACCACCTCTGCAGCGCCGGGCCATCTGCAGAGTCTCGGCACACTGGTGTGGCAAGCCAAGTCACCTTGCTGTTACACAACTACTTATTACAACCTTTCACATTGACTACACATGCACACCTTCAATTAGCGACAATGTGTCCCTTTGTGTATGTGAAGGTAGGAGGCTTTTGCTACATGTGTGTAGGTGTGAAAGTGTGTGCATCCGAAGGGGATATTGTGCACAAACACAGGGGGCCAATGTGATTTCAGCGTGTCTATTGAACTGGTGTAATTGGGAGCACGACCGACAGCATAGCAACTGGAAGGCTATATGTCAGACCAACTGCTTTTAGTGCCATCTCTCCTTCCCTTTCTCTCTCTGTCGCGCACACACATGCACTCTTTCATCTCTCACCATCCCTTTACATCGTTGGTTCTCACCTCCAACCCATCCATCCACGTGTATCTGCTGAATGGGATGGAAGCTCATTCTTTTCACAGCCTCGAACATCCTCGCCGAGACTCATCCGTGGAGGCCTTAAAGAATGTACCGTATGTGCAAGGGGTCGCACCTCTAACCTCGCCCCGACCTGCCCCCAAAACAAGGAAAAACAGCAGATCTTTGTGATGGGCTTGCAAGCAGGATCTGAAGTTTCTCCCACTCAGCGACGCACATGGACCTTGACTTCGACCTCTTGTTGTATCTGGTATCGCAGAATGGTTTTGAAAGGACGCGGCGGGGAAAGATATTCATCACCAAATAGGCCAAATTGTCTGAAAACACCCCTCCTACAAGGTGTTTGTTCACATTCCCGCATTCTGTTATTTTATTAGAGTGCCTGCTTTCTTGAAAAGTGCAGATAATGCTACAGGCCTGTAAAAATGAGACCTTTCGGAGAAGTAGCTCCACGATGCTTACCACCTAAATCCATTTAGAAAGCCTGCCCTCGAGTCTTTCTCCCTTTTTCTTTTCTTTCTTGTTTACCTTAAATGCTTCTCTCGCTAACTCAAATCCTTGATTTTTATGTTTTTTTCCCCCCGACTTCTCTCTCTTTTTCTCTCAGATCTGTGACAGATAGATGCAGGACTACAGGGTCACGGAGCGGAGGCTGTGAAAATCTCACCACACTTTTAATGACTTTTAATGAGATTCATAAAACATGCAGAAACTTGCAGAAAAAGGGAGAGAGGGAGAAAGAAACAGAGGGAGGGACTGAGAGCGAGAGACGGAGGGAAAGCAGCACCGCCCGCCACCAAGCTGACAGCGAGCAGGCTTGACATTTGGCCTCTCGTAATTAGGGAAGTGCCAGATTCCGTCCCACTAAATCTCAGCTCAAAATCATTATTCTCGACGGTGTTGACTCCGCAATGTCCGACCCGCTTAAGCCCTCCTCGGTGCTTTTTTGTCCCCCCCCACCCCCCCTCCTCCTCCTTTCTCCCCCGTAAATATCGCAGCCAAAATTACATTACAGTTTTGCGCTTGCCTCCCCCTTAATTGCTTGCCCTCCAAACACAATCTGCTTTGGCAATACATAAGATGGTATGTGAGTTAACAGCGACAGTGAGTTGGCAGCGAGGCAGCTGAGCGGCGGTCTGTGAAAAAAGGGAGCACTAAGACGAGGAGATAAAGTGTGGAGGAGAGCTGGAGAGGAGCTGATCACACACAGACAAGCTGGGGAGCAGCAGACAGATGCCATGAGAGCACGGCTGTCATCCGCACAGCCAGGATGGAGGGAGGAGAGGCAGAGCAGGGGGGAGGAAGGAGAGGATGGGATGGAGGGAGACAGAGAGAAAGAGAGGCACGGTAGAAGGGAAGGAAAGGAGGTTGAAAGCAGCAGAGGAGGCGACTGTGATGGAGGAAAATGTAATGAAAGGGAGGAGATCAGGTGTGGGCTGAAAGAAAGTGATAAAGCGAAGGAGAGAAAGGAAAGAACCAAAAGAGGAAACTTTTAAAAATTTAAAATAAGAAGAATCTACGGGAAAGTAAGTTTAGTAGGGGAAGTGTGTTGGATGAAACGTGTAATTTTGCCTTTTTCTTTCCTCTCATACTCTCATTAAAATTGCACTCTTTAAAGAATGCTTACTAAATGTCAATGTACATTCAGTGGAGCAAGTTTTGAACTATAATGTCATGGTTGAAAAAATAAGCAAACATGATATTGTGTAAACTTGGTTTGTATATTATTCACAAATTGACATTAATGAAGAAATAACTGTTTACTTGAGCAGAATAAAATATGCTGATGCCCAAATATGCAAAAATGCAAGAATAGTCTCCACCAGCTAAAAATTTTGGCACTGGGAGGAACTGTGTTTTTCTGTTTAAGTACTGACCAACTGCAAAGTTTTGTGCTTATACATACAAACTTTGAGTTATAGTTTTACTATGAGCCTTTTATATTTTGATCATAACAATTATTTGTATACACATTTTAATAACATCACATTTTAGAAACACATAGAGAAGATTATCAAACATGGTCTCATGCTTCATTAACTTAGAAAATGATCTTAATATTTTCAGCTTTCACTGCCTATCTCTCTGGATATGTTATATTGTTGTATATTGATAATAAAATGTATTGCTGATAGTACTGCAAGTAATACTGTAAATAAAAAATTTTATACATAAAAGAAGAGGAAAAAAAGAACAAAGATAAGAAAAGTTATTTAACACATCTGCACTTTTGCTGAAGTTCCCAAATATGCAGTCCCAGCTTACTACTAAAGTTATCTCGTGCTGTGGTCAAAATTTTGGAAAATGTTCAAGAAGTGCTTCATTCTAATTTTGTTATCATAAAACTCTGTTTTCTTACTCAAAGTTAAGTCACACATGGCACTAACATGAATATTATTTTCTATAAATTAAATACATTTAAATAAAATCAATCAATAACTCAATAACTATATTTGTCCCTGATGGGGCAATTGGTTGTGTAGCAGCGGGATGTATAAATTTAGCACACATAAGCTGAAAAGCCTAAAATAAGACCCAAAAAAAGAAATGCACAGCACCTATAACACAAATACAAATAAAAAAACAACAGTAAGTTAAAGATAAAAAAACAACATAATAAAAGTATTAAGTAACTGACTTTCCTCCAAGAGTTTAGGGAGGCAGGCTGAGGGTATAAAGGAGCTTTTGAGTTTTGAATCAGTTAAAATAGCAGCTAAAAACAAAGCAATATACATTTCACTAAAAAATCAAATAAAAAACTTTATATCACTTATATTAACACACAGTGGTGGAATGTCACAAAGTACATCTACCAAAGTACTGTATCTAAGTACAGTTTTGCATTATTTGTACTTTACTAGAGTATTTTATTGTATGCTATTTTGTACCTATACTCCACTTTATTTTAGAGGTAAATATTTTACTTTTTACTTCATAAAATTAATTTGATAACTTTTGCTACTTTGCAGAATCAGATTATTAATAATACAATAAACAAATGAATTACAGTGTATTAATAAACTACCGAGCAGTTATCACAGTAATACAAATGAGCTTTATCTTTACCAGCTGCAACATTTTAAGTGATGAGCATTTTGATTTATACAACTAATTAGAATTGAGTGCATAATAAATATGAATCTGAAATCAGCCATTCTGCATAATGTAGTTTCGCTACTTTCACTCAAGTAAAAGTTTCGGATTGCTAATTTACCTATGTTTACCTATTTTACTTCTCATATAGGGAACCCATTAGGGACTGTACTTTATTTATCCCAGTAGGGGTGTGACTGTTTTTTTTATATCATAAGTGCCCCAGTGAGTCTCCCTGAGTGACTTAGAGAAAATGCATAACCTTCCTACTACCGTAAATAACCATATTTAACAATTTCTGTCTGTGATAAATTATGTGATGTTAGAAGACCCACATTGGATTCTGGGGATATTTAAAATAACTACAAAATACGACCATTTAATGTTCAATGTTCCCTCTCTAAGCCAAATCAAAAAAACTCAACCCTCTCCCCAATGCTTGAAAAATGATCTGAAGTGCCTCCCCCGTTTTGCACCACCCCCTCCCCTCTTATAAATAACTATCAGTCCCTAAGGACGTTTTCTATAACCATTATAGGTAGAAAACGAGTACCTGGTAAAAAATATGAGAGAAAGGGAAATTATAAGAGTGATGAGGGACATATTATATACCTAATACAGTCTATTATAACACTAGTAATTTATTCCAGCCAGTCATATATGATAGATGGATGAGAGTAATGGTGTTATTGACCCTAACCTTTACTTTTAAAAAAATAAACATGTCATGCCTTTAGCGCAAGTGTTTCATTTATGACTTTATATCAGTTTCACTGTTAAATCCAAAGGATTCAGTTATGACAGTGTCATCTTTTTTTAAGTATCATGATTTGTTTTAAGCCTTTGCAGTCAATCATTTTGTATAAAAAAACACAGATAACCACAAGCTAATACACCCCAGCATGCACCATCATCTCATCAAACACACACAATTGCCACAAGCTCCTTTTTCCCCACTTTATGAGAAGTTTAGACAAAGTTCCCCCCTTACACTTGGGAGGCTTGTGTCTTGCAGAGAGAGCCCATCACAAAGCGTCAGCTAATCTGGGAGATGGCAAAGAGGGGACATGGGTTTGACAGGGGCTCGCTTGCTTCATAAGCCTGCCATTAACGCTAATCCCTATGGGTGACAAGCAGAGGAGGGGCAATGGCGAGCGGCGAAGGGAGGGACAAGACAGCCAGTAAATATCAATAACAAATAGGAGGATGTGGTGGTATTAGCCCCCTCCACCTACTTCCACCAGCGCCACCACACCCTCATCCCAGCCCAGTTTGGCCCCCACGTCTTTATCCTTTATCTTGCAGGGATTGGGCTGAAGTTAATCTCTGCAGCCGTTATGACAGTCAATTAGCAGAGAAGAATGTAGCCGGACTCGAGATGCTTGAAAGTGAATGTATGGGGTGGTTCAGGGGGTGCATTTGTGTGTGTGTGAGTGTGTGTGAGTTTGGTATTGAGGTGTGTGTGCGTGTGTGGAGAGATGTTCCACAATGACAACTATCTCTCTGTCCGCCCCCCTGGAGAGCAGATGGGATATGAGCCTGCCAATGAGACAAGAAGAAAGAGTGGTGTGTGTGTGTGTGGATGTGTATGTGTGTGTGTCAGTCATGCATATGCACGCACACATGCATAAGGGCGCTTCTGTGTGTGAGTGTGTGTGTGTGTGTGTGTGTGTGTGTGTGTATGTGTGTGTATGTGACTGTTTTTCTGTGCATTCAGTGCAACAGTGTGTTTGCATAGTTCCACAGTCGCACAGAGAACAGAGTTGATGGGAATACATTTACCGAAACGGCTGCCTTGTTATAATCTAATCTAACGAGACTCATAAGAGCAAAAAACACAGTATTAATAACATCAATAATTAGATCAACAGATTAATTAATTCAATTTTCCCAAATATATACTATTTTTGCTTCCCCCAATAGATCTGCTTTCACAAAAATCCATTAAAGTTTTCAAGTTTGTACCATCAGTCAACTCAGAGGACATAAAATCTTAAGTAAAAATCTTTTTCTTTTTAAAAAAAATCCTATTAAATGCTTGAATATTCACAATGCAGGCTCACTAATCAGATCAATCAATTGGATTTTTAATCATATTTTATGTAAGGAATCATATGTGCATCCACTCCAAACTCCTTTAAAACAGGAAAAAGTATTCCATAAAGCAGTCACATTTTCTGTTACTTTTGTACAAGTTAAAAAAACAAAACAAAAAAACAACTAATTCTCAAACTTGCCAGACTTGGCTTTGAATTGAAGATAGGTTGCAGTTTAGCTTTAGGGCTGCTGTGATTTCTTCTGTTCCACACTTTTGAGGTAATATTACGATCAATAGCAGCTGAGTGAGTGATCTAACAGCAACAGATGGGTGATTCTGGTGTCTGTGTTCTCATTATTTAGGAAGCAGGTTTGCCAACAGGGCCAACGCTTAAAAACTTGGTGTAGACTTTTAATCAAACCTTTTATTTTAATACTATTCTAGAGACGGTATGTATTATTTCTGTTTGAAAATGCTCTATACAGTGGAGATATAAGAGCAACAGACAATTAAATTTAAGGATGTTTAGAAAATCTTTCATTATCTATTAATCTGCTAATAATTTTCTTTATTAGATAATGAATTGTTGCTCTATACATTGGAAAATAGGGACAAATAATTCCCCAGAATCCCAAGGAGACATCTTTAAATGTTTTGTTAAAATGACCAACAGTCCAAAACTAAAAGGTATTCAGATTATCATAAATTACCATGAAAAGCGGCAAATTCTCACATTTGAAAAGCTGAATTGAGAAAATGTTACTCATCTTTGATTGACTGCAAATAATTTGCATTAAAAGTATTCATACTGGCAGCGATGTAAATTTGTGACAGTGCGACACTTAAATAAAAAGTTTTGATGCCAATAGATTCGTCGGCAGTGATGCAAATTTGCAAAAACTACGAGGATCTTGTTTATCCATGCATGTCCATCTGAGGTAAGCGGTTGTGGCCTGAGCTACTGTAAGCTATTTTATTGAGTTTCCTTTTAGCAAAATGCTGTTAGTGAGTCTGAGTTCCCTGTGGTTAACAGTTAGTGTATATGTCTAAGGCTTTCACTGTGACAGGAAAGAACAGAGGGAGAGGTTCTGCTATGTGCTGTCATTGTCAAGGTTGAGAGCAGTGTTGGGGAGTAACTAGTTACATGGAACAGAGTTATGTAATTAAATTAAAAAGTAAATGGGGCCTCCAGTATCTTATTTGGTAGAGCGGGCGCCCAATGTATATGTAAAGACCATTAGTAAGAATGAAAAGACAAAGAAAAAAAAATAAAAAGACAAAATGTTTAAATTCGCACTTACCATTAGCACATTTTTGGGGGGGTTTGGCATGAGGGGACTGTTGGGAGAAGCTTGTCAATGGTGCGAAATGGGCTACGTCCATCACTGTGTGTAAAGGCAATAAAAATGATTAATCTGTTACATTAATAATGATATAATAATAGTAAAAATAAACTTTGTAAAATTTGTATAGCACCTTTCATACGAGAAATGCAGCCAAATGCGCTATACAAAAAAATTACATGCACCAAGTGCTTCACATATCAACATAGTTGGTTAATTTTCTGTCGATTTAGTAATCAGCTGATCGACTGGTAAAAAGTTTTAATAGCTATCACTTACTGCTGCATGTCACTTAGCATAGTCAGAAAAAAAATTAGGATCACTTGGAAGAGAGAAAGGACATCAACTTAAATCAAATTTTGAAAACAAGTATTTCTGGGAAAAGAGCTGAGAGCATCATTGTAAGCTTGTTTACCTTTTAGGATGCTGGTGAAACAAACAGTCGGTGGTGGAGCCCAGACTCTGTCTCAGCCTCCAGGGAGAGGTTAGGGCAGCCACCCAGGTGCCCTGAACCAGAATGAGAGGCTAAACTGGGCCGCAGGATGCCCCCAGTCCCTTGAATGCCTCTCCCAAGGCAGAGAGGATCCAGAGGCCTGCCCAGCATGGTCCAAAACTGAGCCCGAGTCAGCCCTGGGGAACAGGACAATGGCCAAGAATGTGTTCATATGGTAATGCAATCAACATCAAATCTAACTAGAACAGATTTGGAGTTTTTCTGTTTATTTATGGTGCTTTTTTGAAGTTATAAAGGCGCACATACTCTCATGCCCATAAACCCTGCTGAACTGCACGTAAACATCTCCGTATACACATGTATAAGCAGGCTTTCCTACACACACACACACACAAACACAGGGAAAACACACACAGAAGCAGCAGCAGTAGCAGCTGCACAAGTCTTTGGGTGAGTGCACATCTGTTAGACTGGCTTACTACAGTGAAACTGGCTGTTGACAGCAAATGTTTTCACTAAAGCCCACATTGTGAGTTATTGTATACGGAGGCTGCTGTGCAGGGAAAAGGACAAATTCATTTATGCTCTTTCTTTCTGTCTTGCTGTCATTCTTTGTCTCTCATGCAAACTCTTTCAGTCTCCCTCTGGTTTTCCTTTCATCCGCTGCCCGTTTGAGGCGCACTGGTCAGCAAGTTAAATCAATTATACCTCTAGCAGCAAAAATATTTGCGGCCATTTGAAATAAATGCTTTGCCCAGGTATCTCTTTTAAACCCCCCTCTGTTTCCAGAGAGGAGACAGGAGGTCGAGGCCACATAACTCACGACAATCTATCGGCGGCGGCTATAATAGCTTCTCTTCCTTCTAATATCAGAGCAGTGAATGGCCACAATGGCAGAAAGGCATGTTTTTATGTACCTAAGATGTGGATTGTTGTGATTGTATGATTGATTTGAAACCCAGTGTTCTTTCCTGTGAGTCATAGTATTTGTGTGTAGGCAGCAAATGAAAAATACCAGCATGTAGTGATTGGAACAAAACGATCTGACCCTCAACCTTCCAATCTTTTTAAGCGTGTTTCCATTCAGAGGTAGCTTTCAAAGCGTTGACATTCAATGGTATGATTACTCAGATGTGTGTGTTTGTGTCTGTGTGTTTGAGGGATACGTGGGTGTGGTTGTCGACGGGTAGGTGCGGACATTTTATGCATGCGTGCTAATCACCTGTAGGCTGCTGGTTGCGGGGTGTTTGTGTCGAGGGCACCAAACAGGCCTTTAGAGCGAGGTTGAGTGAGCAGCACAGTCACTCTCTCTCACACACACACACAAACACACACACACACACATTTGCACACACACACCCACGTAGCAGCCAAGTCCAAGCCAGAGCTGAGCCAAGACTCTGTGTTTAGAACAAGAAAAACACTTTGTTTACGCTTTAGGGCCCTTCACTGCTCAACCAGCGAAAGAGGGAAATCAACTCATCCCTGGTTCCCTAGCCACCGCCGCGTCGTCAACAGATGAAGTCAGCATCTCACACCCAACAGATGGGGCGCAGGGAACAGCAGCCTACTTTACCAAATGGACTTTTCTTTTCCCTGTTTCCCAATCTTACTAATCAATGCTCGTCGTCTGCGAGATGGCACCCGGAGCTGCAGGCGGGGAGGTTAGGAAAGTTGCCGGTTGAAGCAAAAGCGCGATTGTTTTGAGGTGTGTGTCGGCGCTCGTCGCAGATCTGAACTGGGCGAAGAAAAATAAATTCATTGTTCAAAAGGAAACGTCTTTTCTTGGAAATAATCCTGCAGGGCTCGGTGGAAGTGCATCTGTGGCAGGGGATGTTTAATATCAGATGCTGCTTATTTGAAATTGTCTTGCTTTGGTGAGATCAGAGCATCCAGATGATAAGGACACGCCCACCTTAACGCCCTCAATCAGATGAACAAACAACTCTGGCTCCAGAGGAAAAAACACACACGCACACACACAATCTATTTATTTATTTTTTATCATTTATCCTTTAAGTCGTCTGGTTTTTTGTCCGTATAATTCCTTTATTCTTCACACCCAAATCAAGTGCCTCTGTGCGCAGCAGATAAATAGGAATTCCAAACTCCAATGGTTCATTTGTCATGGTGTGAATTCCAAGAGTGGAATCTAGAAATAGCTCGAGTGTTCGAGCGCGGTTGTTGCCTGGGGCTCGGTGGCATGTAGGAGGCTTTGGTGATATTTGCTTTTTGCATATTTTCTACTAGGGGGCTTTTTTGGAAGGGAGATATGCACTTTTCCCATTGCAAACATTGCAAAAAAAAAAAAAAAAACAGAGAAAAGATTTTTTTGTGTGTGTTCTGAGCTGCACGTTGTAGGAGGCTTTGCCCATTATTTTGGTATGACATTACAGTTTTAATTGAATTGAATGCAATTTATTCTTAAGAAAACTTTTAAT
Source organism: Plectropomus leopardus (assembly GCF_008729295.1). NCBI lineage: Eukaryota > Metazoa > Chordata > Actinopteri > Perciformes > Serranidae > Plectropomus > Plectropomus leopardus. Next base: position 14,700,114 of record NC_056484.1, read on the forward strand.
TAAGTGCCATATGGACAGATTGTGAGAGTAGTGGCCTCCATGATATTCCCTTGGGGACATTTGCTGCATAATTAAGAATATGAACTGTAATGACACAGTGAGATTTAATGGAAACTTGCAGTCTAAATAGGCGACGTTGGAAAGCCATTATTACCCAGCCAAAGAGGGCTTAGTGGGGTTCTCAAGGGACAACGGGCTCCCCAGAGTGGAACCCTGGGAATAGAAAACCCTAGAGAACAAGAAAGGAAGTACGAAAGAAGGAAGGAAGCAAAGCTCCTTCACCACAGCGTTCCTATCTTAAAACCGAAGGCATAGTTCAGACTTTTGACATTCAATATCACAGGCAGGTATCTATTGTCATTAGCTCAGGTTATTGTGAGGAAGCAGGTTCCCTCAAAGCTTTTACCTCCATAAAGGTGCATTCTGGCTGAATACAAAGAAAATACCCTGCCATGCTTTGTGTGTCCAAATTTGACTGCTAAATTTGACTCTTTCATTTTAGTTGACCACAAACAGCTAAAATTGAATGCCGCTAGCTGTTAGAGTACATGATCGTTCTTGTGTTTGCCTTTGAATTCTGATCTCAAAATGATTTCTTCCTTAAGACCATTCTTTTCCATTTGTCTAGGCTACATGTTTGCAAAATTACTCACAAGGGCTTGTCTTTGCTGTAGCCTTTGCCCTCTTATCAAATTTGCATCTGTTTGTGTCCATTTTTTACTTTTCCTTGACTTAGTATGCAAAAGTGCTGAATCTAAAATGAGCCTCTCATTGACTCTGAACTCAATCTCAGAACACATCAGCTATCATCTGACAACAATAACCCATCTGGGGATGGGTTCCAACATTTCAGACTGATCCAGTGTAGCCAGAAAATATAGGGGCCAAGACTTCCTCTTCCATACACCACTCTTGGCTAGTGTCTTTAAAAAGATATCTGCATTTGATGCAAACAAAAAAAATAAAATAAATAAAGCTCATACAAAGCTAATTTGACATCAGACAATAGCCACTGGGTCCCAAGCTTGCATTTTCACCATTGTGTCCTACTTCCTCACACAATCTGTTTACCTGCCGTTCAAATATGATTTGTCAATGCTATCTGGACCATAAACTAACTATAAACCAAAACCAGAACACTTTTGACACCAAAATCTTTTCCCGTTGCCTACAGATTCTGCATACAAATGCAGATGTCTGTTAGGAATGTTGGGCGGTCAGTACAGCGCCAGTTTGGAGAAGCAGACAGAAATCCCACCATATAAGCTAAGCAATGTATTGCAGTGGACAGGCAGCAGCAAAACATATTTTAGTTACCAAAAAAGTCCAACTTAAAAGAAAAATCTTTATGTTAAGGTGTGCACGAATTGACAATATTTTCACCACTCTTGCTGTCAGACAGCTATTTCTTTTGGCAACACATTTTTTCCATCAAAGAACTTTTTTATTCCTATGCATAAATGCAACTGTGCCTTACAATGTATAACAATGCGGGTCAGCTGTTTGGGTCAGACAGAGCAGTTTATGGAGGAGATATCAAATACAAAAAGATTCTTAGGAAGGAGTGATTATGACAGCAACAATGTCGTTTACTGTGGAGACAAAATGTTACCATTGTGAATCAGTTTAAAGAAGAAGAGGGAGATTGAACGGGCAACAGAGAGGAGAAAACGGATATTTATTTGAAGGTTTTTAGATCTGTTATACCTGATGGTTGGGTGAAACAGTGCTCTTCAAGCAAGTGTCTCTCTTACTTATTTTGCAGTGGGTTCGCATAATTCTCTTAAGAGAAATGATCACTGGAAATGCAGAGTTGTTTCAGTGTTGTAGGTGGAGTGCTCATGTCTAGACTATATTCTGTGCAGCCAGCAACAGCTGTTGAAGGCCAATATCTATCAATGGAACACAAGGAAATCAAGTGACCATGAGTCTCATTTATATAACGGAGTGTCAGATCCATACTAAAAGTGTACATGTGGGCAAAAGCCGAAAATTATGTGTGATTTGCCAAAATGAGTCAGACATATAAAATCCTGCATCCCTTTATGAATGGTAAGGTAAGGACTGTATGTTGCTCAAACTCACATCCTGCCCTCTACCCACCCACATTCAACCATAAATGGCCAATGCAAAGCACTGCATGAATGTTGATGCACAGAAACTAATCTGCTGATCAATGGTTCTTTACAGTGAATGAAGGCATCAACCGAGAGGAAGACCAAGAAAAGAAATTTTTCTGATGCAGAAATTGAGGTGCTTGTGGGTGAGGTGGAGGTTGGAAAGCATTTATTATTAATTCTACCATCACATTCTCGCAGTGCCAGTGCATCCATCATGTAGCATTATGCACAAGTGTCACCGCAGTATTTATATACAGCAATCAGACTGACTGCTTGACACTTTGCCAAAAATTATAGTGACAATCAGTGACATCCCCCACCCTGGTATATAATTTGAAAATGGAAGTCTGATAGGTGAACACAATTTATACTATTGAGTTTTGTTGTGGTGATTTTGGCCCGCGTTATGATAAGGATTCATAATGAGGATATGGAGCGTAATGATTGTGCGAGAGCTGTCGCTGGCTTTATTTCCAGACTTTTACACAATCCATATGTGCAGGTGGTGAGGATGTGCTGGGTGAGGTGAGTTGAGAAGGGAGTGAATGTCGCAGCCAGCGCGGTGTCTCCAGTGACAGCACAATCATGTTCACTGCAGCGATTTTACACACAAAAACTATAAAAAGTGACATTGTACATATATGCAAAGCACTATTGAATATTGCTGAAAATTACTGATGCTCTGCTCTACAATTCTTTCATGTTAGTCGATGTTATCTTGGATATCTATAACCAGTGATGATAATTTCATCAGTTACAGTCCGTCCCTCTCCTCCTCGCTCTGGGGTCGGGAATATGATGTTAACACGGTGCTGATGAAATATTGAGCAGATTATGATTTAAGATTTGAGTTGGCTTATAGATTTTACAGTTGAAAGGTGCTAATGGGACAGCTATGGCTCACGACAAGCACAAGTACAAATAACACTCCTGGTTTGAATGTTTATGATGATGTGGATCTATAATTAACGTTTGATATTAAGTGGAATTAAATGTGTGAGAGGCATCATCATACAATCTGGCTTCAATTCACCACCTCACCATCTGCGATGCCAATTTCCCCTGGTCTCCAAAATGTTTGTATGCATGGGTCAGGGTTTCTGTACAGGTGCGCACATTCTGCCGTCGAATTTGTTTTTACAGACTGAAAAGCCTGGATAAACACAAAAACGCACCATCTTTGAAACCTTTTAGAAAAATAAAGTTTGATTTCAGTTTGATTTTAGAACAGCACATTCTGACCCAAACAGCTGATCTGCGGCATAATGCTGCACATGACAAGGTTGAGCTTAGGCATCGAAATATGGAATTCCAAGCCAGAAGAAAGGGCTGACATTAAGTTAAAGCTGTTAAAATATTTTAACATAGCATACACTCAAACTGATATAGATTTTAGCCTTTTTTCAAGTGGCTAAAAAGCATTTTGCTCCTGACTCTCATTCACAGCAGTGCATTGCTTAGCTTCCATGGCGATATTCCTGTCTGCTTCTCCAAACTGAAGGAATGCCAACCACTTCTGCAACGACACTACTCGATATCAGCGAAACGGCGGTGGAATACACACTAGCTTGCTAGCTACCTAGATTTATGAAAAATAGTGACCGAAAACTGAGACAAGTGCAGATGAGATTGACACAACTGTATCAGTTGTTTAAGGCAACAAAAGCACATGGTTAGATTTGGAAAAAAGCGTTATGGTTTTGGCTGACATTCATACAGGAAGCAAACACTGGTGAAGGTCCGGTGTTTGTTGGATCCTCCAACCCACCCACTCAATGGGGACTTTCCAGCTCCTCGAGTTATTTTGTTGTCCAGCAGTGTTTCATACCACCAAGACAGGATGGCTTTTTACGTCTGTGTCTGACACAAGCAGCTATATTTAAATTATTTCCATATTTCTAAGAAATGAGAACAGGTTGTAACAACAGCCATCATGAAAGGACAGCAGTTTAGTTTAGTCTAAATGTCTGAACTGTGTTGGTTTCTCTTTGGTTTCTCAACATTTGTTTCACAGACAAACGTATGTGTTAAAAATAGAAAGAGGATAGACGCCGGAGAAAAATTAAGTTAACTCTACATTACCTAAAAGCAAGTTGATGTCCTTTTGAACTTCATTCACGTTGCTGTAACAGTATACCCTTTGTTCCTTTAACTCCCCAGGCAGCTATTTTGTTATTGTGTAAGAACCTATTATTGCCCACTGGTCCTTGTTCATCACTCTTGTTGACAATTTTATTCTGATAGGACACAAAACTTGCAAAGCTACTTCAGACTGAAGGAAACTTGAACATTCACAGTTGCTCAGAGCTGAACTTCATGGAAATCTTCAATAGTTGCGAAGCACTAAAAACAGCTGGGAGAATACAGCAGGATGAGGCTGCTGAAGTCAAGGTAAACTATTTGCTGTGAACAGCACGCGGTAAAATAGAGAATTCCTCTGTTGTCAGCGCTCAGTGAGCAAACAAAACAAAGGGAACAATGAGTAAAGATGTAAAAAGCTTGCCGCACCAAAGAATGTGGAACTGAGAGAAAAGAGAGGGAGAAAAGAAAGACTGAGAAAGTGAAAGAGAGGGCGTTGAGAGAGCCAAGGAGAGGGTAAATATGGAGGCCAGATAACAAGAAAACAAAAGCAAAGAGAAGAAAATCAAAAAAGTGTGTGTGTGTGTGTGTGTGTGTGTGTGTGTGTGTGTGTGTGTGTGTGTGTGAAAAGGAGAGAGAAATGAAAGGAAGGAGAGACACAGTTAGCCGCCCGCAGAACAGAACAAACTCATTTACAGAGCAGTGCCAGACTTGAAAACAATTATCTGCCATCTCCGTTGCCTCTGTAGAAGAGTAGCCCGTTTTGTGGGGCTCTTTGTTTTTCTCAAGGACATATTCATTATTTCAGATGAGACCCATTTGAGTCTAAATAAAGACTTTCTCTCCTCTCTGTCAGATTCACTGGTGCTGTGATGTTGCATCTGAGGGGATGTGAAAACACGTTTGAAAAGGAGTCTGATGAAAGCACTTCCATGCCACTAATGCATGTTCATTAAGTTCAAATTCTCTTTTATTTCCACCTCCCTTTTAACATTTGAGTCCGGGTGCTAATATTTGTGTTTTTGTGTTTTTCTGTGTTTGCACTGTGCACAAGTTCTTGAAAAACTGAACGTTCGACCAATCGGTGACATCTTTTTCTTTCGCTCGCCGCCTACGACAATAGTCTTCTGTCCAAACGGGCCTTTGAAAGCAGGCCGCATCTTCTCCTGTGCATGCATGGAAGAGGGAAAAGCCTGGCACTAATCACATCCAGACAAAAGACACCTCTGACAAACAGTAAACAAGGAGCCAGAAGTCTTTTATGACTCACAGGGAACACACACACACATTTACAGAAAGTGTTATTCCTCTCCGGATGAGGCGATTTTGACATTGCAAAAATAATTTGTGTTTGTAGCCTCCTTATTCCCTCCTAAGGTCACAACGCCAAACACAGATGGAATCAAACTGACATTGAGGACGCCGTGGAAAAATAACCGCACGGGTCTCGGGTCCCATCTTACCTGCTCAGGGAGGTTGTCTCGTCTCTGCTGAAAGACCTCAGTGTGTGGAAAAATGAAAGGGGAGGGTACACAGACAAACAAACAGACACAACACACACACACGCATGCAAACACAACACACTTCAAATGGCCTTCGAGAGTGCTGCATTCCACATTTAATTGGAAGCGAAAAAATCCGGCATACAGCACCCTCCAAAGTAAACTTCTCACAGTGGCAAGCCAGCCAATCACGCGGGGAGGCCAGGTCTCAGGGGCCCCACCCTCCAGAAATAGGCACAGATAACCTATTGTTGGAGCTCAAACAGTGGTCACACACACAGATGACCTCACACACAAAAACACATATTCAGAGCAGTTCTGAAAAACCAGCTGCAAACATGTTTGGATCCGAGACGCAGCAGCAGGTACTGCGAGTGTTTTCACAGCTATTTAATCCCAAAAATTGTACACAAGATGAGAAACTAATGGAAACTAATGGATTGGAGTTAAAAGCAGAGCGGAGAACGACAGTGAGAAAGGGGGCATTCAGGTTGTAAGAGGGTAAATAAAGGTATCCTTGGAAACTATCATTTAACAAATGTAATATCAAATTCACAAGATGTATTTCCACCCCTTTACACACATTTTTGGGATCCAAGCGAGACAATATTGAGGGATAAATTTGGATTTAATTCACACGTATTAATGCGACGTGACGTTTGCACTGTATCATCAGAATGACAGCAGGTCTGTGAGCCCATGTGGGAAATTTGACGACTTTGATCTGAGCTTGTGTGCTTGCAACCCCTTTCAAAAAATTAAAAAGAGAGGAAAAGTATTTTATTTTTTTAGCTGAAATTGTATTTCATTTATGTGCATAATTATCTAAATATTAGTAATGAGTTGGACATTTCCTCAGCGCCTAAAAGACAAAATCAACATGATGTGGCTGTTGTAGTTATTCTCCAATATTTCCTGTAATTTAGGGCATTTGTTTTTGTTCCGACACTTTTTTTCTTTTTCTTTTTTTTTTTTAAATGCACGATTTAAACTCTCGCGCTCTAAAATAAATAAATGTGTCTGAATCCAATCTGGATTAAAACATTATAATTGTGAGCATTTATCCCTGAAAATCCACATCTGAATTTTTAAGAGGATGTGAGCACTAGTTTTTATTTAACGCAAACACACACAGGGGGGACATCTGTGCTGAACGCTGACCAAATCCGTGGCGACTTTACTCACAATACAATTTTGTTGGAAGTGTTAGAATTTGTTTCAAGTTGATGGCACAGCCTCCATTTTGAGTTGACTTTGATATCATTCTGCAAACAGTGAAATGTCTGGATAAGTGTTGCGTTTAGGCCAGCCATCTGTACCATCTCCAACTCCAGAGCAGTTACATGCAGAGCACCATCGAATTAGAGGGGGAGAGACGCGGCGGCGTTTTAAATGGTTCACTGCTGGCATCTACTGGAGAAACAGAAGAACCCGGGCGCTGAGGGAACTCGGCCGACCCTCACTGTTCACTCTCGTCTCCCTGCTCTTCCCTTCCAAGTGGATGATTAACTCCACGGATGAGGCATCACCTACGATTCAAGCATCATACGTACCATGAATAACAGACATTATGTGGTTTGGCAATTCGAAAAAAAAGCAAGACACGGTACTTAATCATCAACAGTTTTGCCAAAACTGACAGATTTCCTGATGAGGACTGGTTTCAGCTACAAAGTAAAAAAGTGTGAGATGAATTATTAAAGTGCGATGTACATAAAATATGGGACATTTTTCTGATATTGAGTTCAGCACAATCATCAGCATATCAAAGATGTATTTAGAGCTTTCTACCTATCTATTTAAATCTTTACCTGATAACGCAAGATTTAATAAAGGAAAGGAATGAAGAAAAATGGGTTTTGAGCTGTTGATCAAGTGTTGTTTTTAGATGTAAAATGTTAGTTTACTGCTCTTTTTACAGGTTAGAATTCAATATTTGGATGTAGGGTAATGACTGCTTGCTTTAAAGTGCAGAATATTTGTATCGGTCACTCGTATTAATTGTAGAGGCATTTTTTAAATCAGCTAAATGGCAATAAAATGCCAGGTGTAGATTTCAGGACGGACACGTCCACCTCTATACCTAGAACATGTGAATTTCTCTTTCTCAATAAAAAGATAAAAGTAGCAGAGAACTCTAAATTTGACAAAATTGAATACATTTTTACCATAAATTGGTGCAGAAAAGATCTAAATTGGTGCATAGAAAATCACATAATACAGGAAATGTTGTTTCGTGTTTGCTTCAAAATTTCTGGCAGAGGACTCATAACATCTCTGGTCCATATGTGCCCCACCACCCAACGCTGAAACGAAACCTACGCCGTTGCATAAAATAATTTTTTTTTTAACTTTTTTTCCCGGCATCTCACTTCCTCTATGTTCATTACAATTTGCCAGGTGGAGACATTATGGAGTGATGAGACGAGAATTAAATAGGTGCTCAACAAGAAGAGAAAAGTAATGGTTGTAAAATAAAATTAAACTTTAGATTATGAGATAAAAAGAAAAAAAATATCCAGTGAAGTAAATGAAATGTTTTAATTAGTCCAGTATAGTCTCTCAATTTGCAAAAGGCTTCATATAATAACTCCAAAAGATTCCTTTTGGGGAAATACTACAAATAACTGTAAATACCTGCACATACAGCCTGCATGTGTTTACTATGCTGTATATTTATGTGCATTCTGGGCACACATGGGACTTGACATGTTTATTTACCAGCATCAGTTGCTGCTATAAATGCTTCATTTATTCATGGCCACGACAGTGTGAGTTAAAAGTGCACTAAAAATGGTGTTAAAAACATAGAAACTGTAAACAGTGACATGCATATGACATTTTTTAACTGTCATAATTATTTTTGTTATGTAAGTGTCACCAAGTTGGGTGCAAATAGAAAATCAAAGATACTTTTGAGTATAATAAAAAATCTCCATTTCTTCATTTTTACGTCCATGTGTCACTCCTGACGGCGATCAGAAAGCTTGTAGCGAGAGCAGCTTTGGAAAAGATCTCCTGTGTGAAGGAATGTGATTACTATGATTTCTTTTTTTTTCTTTTGCCGCGCACAATTCTCATCTAATTCTTGTAATTGTTGCCTCATAATATGACACATTCATATCAGCGAATGCATTCAGCTCCAGCCTGTTTAGGACGCTGTGGATTGAGTTAGAGAGTTCATCCATTACAATAAGGAACAAAGCGCCCCCCTATCTGTTTCAGACATTTCTCTCTCTATGATGCCGAGTATGGCTCTGAGGTTGTCAGGGAATTCAGGCAAACAATGTATCGCTTTGAGATATATCAAGAGCTCCACAAAAAGATCCTGTGTTGTTGATAATTTTGAAAGGGAGGGAGAAAGAGAGGAGGGGTGTGTGGAGGGGGGGACTGAGACAGAGACAAACTCCAGACAAAAGGGATTGTCTTGATTATTTGTCCGTCAGCGATGTCAGTAGCGTATAATGAACGACGATGGCTCGGAGGATAACAGTGATTGAGATTAGGCCCCGCTGAGAAAGAGAAAGGAAAAAGAGAAAGAGGGGGCGAAAAGAGAGGAGAGAGAGGGAAGGAGAGTGAAGAGTGGAGAATAGGGATGTGACTAGACTAGAAGAGAGCTCTGTGATAACTGCCAGCCAACAGCCTGTTTGATCCAGAGGGATGGCAGAGGGATGTAAGGCGTTTGAAGCTGACAATCCCTTTGTGATGATAACACATGTTTTTCAGTGTGCGCGCTGATCCTCCCTCTCCTATTGTATTATGGGCAGCAGACGGCAGCTACCTTTAGGCCCAGCGTGGTTATGAGCAGCTGTCGGCATTGTGGGAAGTGCTGCTAATCTGCTTCAGTATCTTTAGCCCCTCGTTTAGCTCTTTGATCCTCTCCCATTATGCCTCCCTTCCCATCACAACCAGGGAGTGAGCTTGGCAAAGCTGTGCTGGAATGTTGGGTAGATAGAGAGAGAGGGAGTAAAATACACAATGCTCCCCATCAGAGGCGCGTCTATTAACAGATGTTTCTTGCCATTTTTCCAAGTGTTCCTCTCTCGGAGCTTCTACACCTGTCACGGCTAGTCAGACAGAGAGACAAGAGAAGATGGAAATCTGGCAAACCCTTCATTTGTTCTCCATCACTAAAGCTTTCAATAGGCAGGTGTCCATTACAGATTTGCGCAAAAATTCACTGAGTGATGTTATGCGTCTTTTCTCTCAATGTTATGCCACTTCTCCTCTGGCGATTAACATTCCAACAAGCATGGCGATAGACGTTCAAAACATTAGCAGGTTTTTTTTTCTATTGCAGCCACCGCACTAGCTATCATTATTTCTAATCAATGGTGATGTATGCGTGATGTGTGAGCGATAATGGAAAGGCAAGTCCCTTATACGTGGGAGCAGCTACAACTGCAGCTACAATTGGATTGAAAACTTCCACATGATCTACGTTTTGAAAAGTTACATGATGCAGTAGCACCTCTTGTAGCTTCTGCTGCATCATGCCAGTTTCAACTGACAAGCACAAAGCCATAGCATCATGTGACCTACAAAAGCCAAAAAAGTCTTTCCATTGCAGTTTTTTGCAAATTATTGCTTTTTAGAGTCGCCTGAAATACCAACTAATGTGAGCGTAAAAACTTTTTTTGTGATAAATGGGAGTTTTGTTTTTAAGTGACATGTTTCCATTTGGCATATTTACAGTTTCAATTCGCACAGTTATAGGGTTAATGGACAGTTGCAGTTAGGAACTTGTGGTTAACATCAACTAAACTCCATGCACTCTGGCTCTGTTCACCAATATAGCATTTCTGGCAACAAGTAACCACCACACTATCCCAGTTTATAGGCTACATTCCATTATCCACCTCTCTATCAGTGATCTTGATACACTTAACACATGTTCAAATCAAGTCATAACACCCCTACTCGTGGCCAGAACTATCACCAAGAAAACAATACTACTAAACTGGAAAATTAGGAAAAAGGTCAATATCTCACAATGGTTGGATCTCCTAACACAGCAGATATCAACTTGTGGTTTAAATCCCATCCACTACCTTATCTGCTTCTTCCAAGACATGATAGGAGGAGCTTATTTTGGGTGCATCAATAGTGCAATGCGAAGTCATAATAGTTTGGCAAACAACATGATTTTTAGTAATTTTGTAGTCAGAGGGGAAAGCATGCCTTCTGCACTGTTAAGACATGGGGGAGGACTTACAGTTGTGATTTATGTTGTGGGTGGGTGTAGCAGAGGCTGGTTCAAGCATAACTTATCACATCATCTGTTTCCTCTTCTCTTTACGCAGTCTGCTCTGTGTTAGAACAGGAGTCATCAGTCAAAAGTCAACTCCTGTCTTTGTAACAAGCACATAAACAACACCTTAAATTATAAAGATATATATATATAATTATATAATATATATATATATATATATATATATATATATATATATATATATAGATATATATAATATATATATAATTATATATTTTATCATGAGCTTTATCTGTGCTTCCACCAGAAAAAAACGGGGTTTAAATTGAGCTCTTTTCATCTATCAGTACTCAATACATTTAGGTTATCGACCAAATAACCAAGTACCAAGTGGGACAGAGACTTCTATTACATATGTATAAAATCATATATTTCTAAGCAACCCGACTATATGTATAATCCATACTGGTAACTTGGTTTTGTCATTATATTGTATGTATTGGAATTCTAACTTATTTGCAATTTTTAGGTGTTTTTATATATTGCAACGTACTGCTAAGTTACCTACTGCTGTTTTTATATTTGCTTATATTTTATCATATTGTTTACTATTTATTTGATTTTTCTGCTGTTATTTTAGTCCTTGTACATGGCACTCTTTGTATCTGCACTCCTCCAACTTTTTTAGATTTATTGCTATGATGACTGGGCCACTACCAAAGCAGCTATAAGTCGTACAGTCTGTGATGTAGAGCACGGTGTATTTAATGGAGTTAGCAGGTCAGCATGCAGAGATGACACTAAATGAGTGGTGGTGGCATTTTACAGAACTAAATGCTTCCATTCACATGATGGGTGTTGAATGAGGTAGAAAAAATAAGGCATTAAATTAAGTACTGTTTTGGTATCAGTATCACAATAACAGTATTGGTATTGGCACTGGTATGGTAATTTTGTTTATTTTCTGGGAGGGACTTGCACTGCAAAACATCACTGACTGGCCAAATGCTCTCTCCGCAGCATTTTAGACTACCATTTACAAAAAAACAAAGCAATGTTTTGCTCGTATCGCAGGTGTTTTTTGAAAACTGGGGTTTACCCTCCTTTGTTTTCAATAGAAATCCTGTCCACAAAAGCCCTGCTATAAAAGAAAATCTTCATCCAAAGAGCAAAACACATTTGAGGTGCTGTCAGGCACCGAGTTAACCATAACCCTAAAGCCATGCAAAGAAGAAAAAGAAGAAGAAGAAGAAGAAGAAGATAATGACGATGATGATATTGGCCAATTAGAATCCACAAAACCTGTTTACTGAAGGCCTGCAGCAGTGACCTCCGTGGCTCATATTAATGCCTCTGTTTCTCAATACAGTGGAAGAGTAATTGTACATTTATGAGTAAACAACTAAAAAGTCTTATTAGCAAGGAGCCAACACTGTTTTGGTCATTTCACAGAATGTCGCCTCATTTATGATGCCACAGACATAAATGTGGCGACATTCTTCCCTCAGACAGAGTTTTTCAAAAGGTCCCTTTTTCAGTGACCCGAAGCACAGTTAATGTGTGAACAAACGGCCAAATCATACAGAAAAATCTATATTTTCACACACCCATGTACAAATGGACAAAGCATAAGAATACAGCTGTCTTACAATTTTAGATTTCACAAAAATATCATCCTTGTCTGTCACTGTCCTCTTTTGTCAATTGTTCTGCATTGTTTTTAATGCTATATGATAATGAGAAGGACCATTTTCTACAAAGTGGACAATAGCCGTTGCACCTCATTCCGGAGTTCCTGGGACTTTTGTATAAAGAGGGCCTATTTTTCGAGTCAAAAAATACAGTATAAGCCCCTGTTTTCTCAAAAATAAAATCAAGCCAAAATGTGGGAAACTGGCAGGTAAATTCTCACAACTTAACTGTTTTGAAGACGTTTCCAACATCCTCAAAGACTCTTCTGTCCTGCCAGAACCATAAATATTCAGCCCAGTGCTGAAGATTTTCATCTTCATTCCTTCAGACAAAGATGGAAACCAGAGGTGACACACATTTATTTGCTTTTCCTGTTGTTACAAAACTGTAAGTTTTCTAATCTGCCCTCATTTATCTACATTTCTCTTGTAGTCTATGACGTGTTTGTGTATAATGTGGTGTTTATATTTTGAGGAGGCAAAAACAGTAAAAGAAAGTGACAATCTGAAGTAAGCAAAACCTAATGCTAAACACTAAAAATATTAAACAGAGAAGTGATGCCCCCAAAACACCTGACACCACTCCTGCACCGCTTCATTATCAAATATTCACAATCTGCTGTGGCTCTGCTTCCACTTAAGTGCAGTAAAGTTCACTGAGAGTCATCAAAGTATCCAAAACAAGGCACGAGAGGTAAGAAAAAAAAAAGGTCCACACCTCCTGCGGTGGTGAAATGATAGACAAGGGAGCCGAGCTAATAGGCTAATTATGACTGAGAAACAAATCAGGTATGAGACAAACGACGGTCTTTTAACAGCTTTGACTGTTTGAGCAAAACGGTAAGTAGTAGCCTGTAATGAGACGAGGTAGGTGTTGCGGAGGTGTGTCTGTGTGTGTTTCATTGTGTGTGTCAGCTGGGGGTGCAAGCAAGCTGCAGCGAGTGGAGCAGATACAAGCAGCACACAATTAACAGAAACATAAATATCTCGCCGTGCTTAAGCAAGCCATTAATCAGATATAAATAGAGCGAAGGAGCCCTTTGTGATTAACGAGGTGAGACTCGCTGCTAATTACTGCTTCCCTCTCCTCTGGTAATTAGGTTGGAGCGTTGAATGGGGATGAACAAGACTGCCCTGACCCCCCCCTCCTCCTCCTCCTCAACACACACACATACACCCTGCAATTGTTCTGTTTTGCTCTCTCTTTGATTGCAGTAGGATACATGCATGAGAGTGTGTGTGCTCCTGTCTCTTTTTCCCTTGAGTGGTGTGTTTTTGGCATTTTTAATGGGATGGGCAAAGTGAGACGCAGACCTTCTTTGTCTGATCTGCACGTGAGGGGAACTCGAGTTTTTAAATATAAAATTGTCCAACTTGAGGTCACAGGTGGCAAGGGCACCCTTAGCCACCCCACTGACGCGGCTCTGCTTATTCAACTTGAACTTTTAGTTGCAACATAATATGGTATTCTCCAGGAAACACAAACAAAACATTTACAACATGAAAAAAAATCATGGACACCTTGTTGCCCCTGCGTGTATCTGCATGGCTTTGGTTGTTTAGTAGTTTTCAGCTCAGCTGCTCAACAGTTAGGTTAAGCAGATAAATTCAATTTTAAAAAAATGGTAAATACTGAACTTGAAAAAAGTGTGTAATAATTATTAAATTACTGGAGCTGGAATTTTGTTGCAGCTGATGTTTAGTGGATGCCACTAGTTCATATTTTTTAGGCCAGTAGAATAATTGTTAATCGTAGAATGTAGCTGTAATCTGCAGTCTACTCATTGAAACACAAACAATTTATAAATTATCATTGCGAATTTGGCTTTAATTATTTAAAGGAGACACATGTGTCAGTTGGAGCAAATCTCTATAGCCCCTTTCCCTGTGGACAAAAAACCTACCATCTCCTAACATCTTGCTTTTGTCCTCAGTAAAGGTTATGATCAGCATTTATTGCTGGGACAAATGTCTCCACCGTATTTATTGCCGCTTATCAGCTCCCGCTTTGATCAGCAATGATGGAAACATGACACGTGGGTGAACTCGCTAAATTTTGCCCCTTTTCTAGTGCAACAATTAGAAACTTCTGCAGCAACAAATCCCTTCCAAGCAGTGCTTGAACGTCATTAAAAATAAGTGGAAAGCGAGTTTGAAAAAGAGACAGAATAGGCAAGGGATATTAAAAATAAGTACAATAAGTCTTGTACAACTGCGTTCTACTATTCAATAGCCCTGTTTTTTGGTTTGTTTTTGGCGTTAAAAGTGACACATCCAAGAAAAAAACCCCGACTTCTGGCAATGGGGAAGGAATCTATTGTCATGGGTTTTACTTTGTTTAAAAAGCAGTCTACCCACCCACACGTCCCACCACTGTGGGTCAGGGCAGCATTATCAGCGGTAACTGCCGTATGAGCACAAGGCATAGCTAGTTGGATACAAACACAGGGACTCATATGCATGAACACAAACACACAGCCAGACGTCTGCCAAAACAAAGGACAGAGAAGCTCAGATTACAAAACACAGAGGTAGCATGACCTCATTCTCTGCACAGGACTCCATTACACCACTATATCTTTACATAGCAAAGCGTGGTTTACTGCTATAATAATGCAGCAATTTCAGTTACCATTACATTTACCAGTTAAAGTTTTTAAATTTGCTTGTGTCTTTGTTGAGCATTACAACAAAATGATTACTTTGGTGGCTGGTAGAACTATGCAAGTAATTTAAAGTCATCTTTGCTGGCCAGTTTAACTCTAAACTGCTTACATGTGTTATTTGGGTGAATGAATCTGCATTAAAGCCTAATCCATACAGGATTTTTGTAGGCTGATACCAATATTGCCAGTGAAGAATTTGACATCCTATTACCAAATCATGTTATGGGTTGTGCAAATAAATTTACACATTTTTAATAAAGTTCTCCTAAAGTTGTTGTTTGTTGTTGCAGGCTTTTTTCAAAAGAAATTTCTACATCCAAGGAATAGAGCCTAGCAGCTGTTAACTGGGTTCATTGTTACATTTTTAAACCCAAACACAAGTTGGGCAAAGAAATCAGACTTTCTCCATTGAGGTTCAACTCAGCCAATGAGATTGTCCTGCCTGCAGAGAAATGAGACCAATGAGACTGCTCTGCCTGCCTGAAATGTTTGTTGCTAAAATTCCACTCCACAGGGACGTTGCCTTATGAGTTTGGTAAAATGACAAATGTAATGGATGTGCATCACAGCTGTGTCAGCATTTCTCCCAGGCCTCAGCCTCCGACTATCAACAGCCTTACTTTCCCACTCCATGTTACACACATGCACACACACACACACTCTGAGCTCTGGTGATATACAAGTGTAATCCATTACTACACACTTACACCAATTGTCTTCAGTTGAAAGTGGCTGCTATGACCTTTTTATGGGAAATGAAAATAAGTGGAGGCGCAGAAGAGCCGATATTGGATTCTGTTGTTAATTAATGTGTGTATTATCCGGGTGGATGAAGCCGGGGGGAGGAAGTTAATTGAATTACAGTCAGCGAGTTGGATAATGCACTGTTGTAATTGTTGGACTGTATAAGACAGTGCTCACATTAGGGAGACGAAAGGCAGGCCTGATTTGCTTCTAGAGAATGGTAAGAAATTACTTGTTTGGTTTTGGGGGCTGAGGCATGAATGAGTTTCTAATTTTACCCTCGAGATGGCAAACTGTAAACATGTGCACAACTAAAGCCTGTCTATGCACCCCTTATTTACTTACAGCGCTTTTGAAGCACAGAGACAAACTAACGCACTACACTATCTCATTTTATAGTACTATTCACCGACTAATAGGCCTAACAAATAATGTTTTGCCTGACATCAGGCTCGAGAGCCCTAGAGCTAACCTAGTCCCTTCTTGAATTCATTTCATATTACCATTATTTAGACCTATATCTTATATTCAGGCTGTATAACTAAATTTGGTCCTCCACAAAGGAAAACTGGCCCAGGGCTCAATGTTGCAAAGCAATCTAAGCCTATTTCAATGTGATATTTTCCTCAGTAAATTCAGTATTTTCCTATTTTCTATGATTAAAGAGGTTCAATACAAGGCATACTAAGGGGCTGTTTTTTTTTTTAAATATAGAAATCTGTTAATAAGCATTAATATTACAAATAAAAAATGGTGAAAAGGATTATTTGTACCCTATGGTGTGCTTTTTGCCAGGTTTGGGGACCTGTACACGCACTAATTTGTTTCTATGGGTAGTGCTGCCATCTTGTGGTCAGCTTTGATACAACTCTCAGTAAAATGCATGTATTACACACACATGCTTTCTCACCTCCAGGCCAGTCAGTTCTGATGAGAGGATTAGATGTCAGGATCTTAAAATACAAAGCAACTTTATAGTAATATTCTGATGCTAAAAAATATTTGGAGCTTTCATCTGACTTGCACTGAACCCAAATCTAAAACAGTTGCTTGGTGTCTTGCCATGTCATAGCACCTTTGGCGGGTAAATACATTTTTAGTAGAGGAGTGGTTCCAGATGAAGCCACTTTATATGGAGGATGGAAGCTGCCAAAATTAATAATGAATAAATATTTCAGATCGGCTCTAATCCTTCTGCCACCCTTAACAGGAAGCGGTTATAGCTAATGAATGAATAAATGTAACACAAATATCAGAAATAAATTAGGCATTAACAGATGAATGTGACATACATTCATATTTGTTTTAATGTGCCTCTTTATTTTTCACCTTTTTAATAATTCTACTATTTATTTAATTATGTGTCTGCTTACATTTATATTGTCTTAATATTTTTTGGCACATTTAATGGCACATTAATTTATTTATCAAGTCGTTCATTTATGTATCTAATTCGGTAGCTTTCGTCATTCACAACTTAAGACAGGTCAGTTGAAATAATAAGTAGGACAATATTTCATTTGACCTACAGCTAACAAATTTGGATTTGCAATATCATATTGTGCTGTCATACAACAAACCACATGGCGTTCATTGTTAGATTTGTTTTGGGCCACAGATTTACAGTGTATGTTCACATTTCAAAGAAACCGAGCATGTATCACAGATAATTTAAATTTAACCTTCAAAATATAGTAACCCACTAGAAGGATTATACTCTTATCAAAAAAAAAGATTGAACACTAATATCCTCAGAATTAAAAGTTCACCTCAAGTTAAAAAATGCGTATATGAAAACATAACTTACATAGTCTTCACTATGGGCTTGGCAGACCAAATCTAGCTTTGAAGGCCTGCAGTATTCAGGTTCAAGAGAAGATTACAGGACAGTTTAAAACAAAATAAGAATGCAAGATCTCTCACAAAAAAAATACCAAACCTGCTGCACGGTTCATGCACACACATTGGCTGAACAGCCAAAAAAAAGTCCCTCAGGGATAACAGCAACAATTCAACAGCTTCAGTACCCATACAAACACCATTTATGTCCTTCATAGCATCAACAAGTGTCAAGAGGGGCTAAAGTATCCACAACAACATTTGAAAACAAACATTTGAAAAGTGACAAGCGAGCAAAGAGACAAAAGACAGGCATAAGATGCGTTTGACTCACGGTTTTGGACATTCAGGCCCTTTCTTCTTTCTGTCTGGAAGTCTCCGTGTGTTAAATCTCCCACTGATGGCCGCTGTGTTGGTTGACAGAAGTCTCCTCTGTCCGCTGTAGTTATTTTCCGCAGCAGAGTCTTGACTCGTCATAGCAGGTAAAACACAGGTGCGTGACCCCGTGAAGTCGTTTGTAGTCATCAATAACGCCGGTGTTTTTTTTTTCCTACAACAGTATAACAAAGCCAAAATATCATAACACAGGCAAGCTTTTAACTAAATTGTGGTGTGAACTTCACGTCGTTTGTTGAGGCGCGCGTGGCACTTAGTCACAATTTGAGTGGAAAAGTCTTTTTCCCAGAGGGCGCTGTTTCACTCAACTGACGCTGAAAGAAGTGAAGAAGACAAAGCCTATACATCAAAATAAGAACATGATTGAGATGAAACAATTGACTGTCTATTTTGGTAACTGCTCTTTTAAAAATATGTTTTGGTCTAATATTATTAGTACTTATCACTAAAAAATTATGACGTCATTTAGCTGTATTGATATGATTTATTTTATGGATAACCTGGATGCAAATATTTTATGGTGCTAGAACAGTGACAGGGTGTTTTATAAAATTTCCACTGAAATCAAAAACACATGGGCTGAATATTATTTTAATTTCTTTTATTTTGATATCTTTTTGACTTGATGTGTTATTCAATGACAGTTTTCTGATTTTTTAAAATTCTTCGCGCCTCTCTCTGAATTTCTTTTAGATAATGATTCCCGATTCTCCTTCTCTTCAATATTAAATCATGACAGTTGAAACTGACAAGAATGAAAACACTATCAGAGTAAAAAAAAAAAAATGGAAGGATTGTCACTGAAACAGCCCGATCTGAATGCAAATAACTGTGTCAAAATAAAATAATGTATGATTGTTCTATTTCAAAGTGGAAATACTTCCTTTTGTAATGTCAAATTTTATTTTCAATTTCAATTTAACTGTTAAAGCTGTTATTTTTGTCAGATATTTTAAAACAAAGAAAATCATGAAATACTTTCCATAAAATTAAAGTAAAAGTAGATCAGTCAGTTATAATCATACAATCATATTGCCATTTCATTTATTTTGTTGTAATAAAATTGCCCCCCTGCCAAATAAAAATGACTTAAATGATTTTAACTATTTGAGCTGGTAAATGAGCAACAAAGACAGAAAACTCCCTGTTTAACACAAGACAAAAGGAGGACAAAAATAAGAGTAAATAGACTTTTTTTTTTCAAAGCATGTTTACAGTATTTAAAATGTCATTTTTTAAATTCACCTCTTACCCAAGGCAACTATTCACTTTAATTCAACTTTTAGAAAACAAAAAAAATACAAGAACTCCCTCTATTTACATTCATTCACATTTGAGAACAAGCAGAGATATTATTACATGTGTTTACTGTACATATAAACAAATGCTAAAGTGGCCAGAGAAATTAAAGCACAGACTTTCGTACAATGTTAAATGGTTGTGAAGGTTCATATTGTTAGTAGTGCTGAAATGACCTATGTATAATGTACAGTAAAAAAGGCATTTATTTGTTTCAGATAGACCTGGAAATAAAGCTCTATAGGAAATATTTTAGCAGTGTCATTTTTAACATATTGATTAATCAGATTAAGTAGCAATCACATTTGACCAGCTGCACTGATGTGTATGTACTAACAGGACACCCAACTAAAAACAATTTTTTTGTAACACCTTCACACGTTTCTCCAGCTCAAGTCAACCCCAACAGCTTACCATCAGATACACTTTTAATGGAAGATTTTCACATTTGTTAGGTCAACTTACACACATTTCGAATTCATATAACGCCGGACACACACTACTTCTTAATTCTTCCATCTTCATTCAGTTATAGGCCTAACCCTCAAACCTGTAAGTACAAAATAAGAGCTTTAACAGGCACAGCAGAGGACCAGTGTCCAGTCTTGTCAGTAATGATCTCTTCACAGAGCTATACCAAGCTGTCAGGGCAGAGAGCACCAGGCAAGTTTTTTTTTTAAAACTATTTTTAGTGTAAACAAGAAAACTTGTTTGACCACATTTTTTACAAGTGATGTTTCATGTTGACATTGCTCAGGTACAAGAAGCGAATAACCAGGTGCTCTTCTGCTACTTCAGAGTGCTGCTGCATCAGAAAACATCCACACACTCTCAAAGACCTTAACATTTGCATTTAAATAAGTATAAAAAGTCTATATTACTGTTACTCTCTTTGTGCTACATGGGAAATGATACAGTGTGCATTATGTACAAGCAAAAGACAGATGTCAGCACTTTGGTTGTAGGCTTGTTAAAGTAACCAAGAGATTTTTTTTTTCTTTTTAAAATGGCCTAAAGCTCACTTAAAAAAAAAAATACATAAAGGTTGAAGGTGAATATCAAGAAAAAGTTACTGACAGACGCTATTATTTTTTTCCTCCAGCAGATGGTGCTCTTGCTCTTCAGGTCCCACAAACAGCTGACTTTCATTACATTGTCTTTAACTCAACACAGATGTGTACGTAACCAACCAACTCCACTTTCTTTGTTGACAAAAATCCACTTTACAACGACTTTCATCACTTAAAAAAAGATGACGCCAACAGTGGCTCAGCAATCTGACATTAGTCAGCATCACATTATCTAAACACACGCATGTGAATGAAAACTGGTCTACACGTGTATAAAACGTCCCTCTTCAGGACTGAACAGCAGTGTTTTTTTTAAAGATGATTCCCAAACGTTCCCTGACATGGAGCAGACAACATAATGGTTTGGTCTCGCTCGGTACAGCATGTCTTACAGTCGATGTCACAGTGAGTAAAGTCCCCAACACTGCTAACTGACCATGTGAACTACAACCAGTTTTACTATCTACCAATATGAACACGGAATGTTCAAAATACAGTGAGATGCAACTTGTCCCCAGTTCAGACAAAAACCAAAACAAAACAAGAAACATACAGTGAAAACCTCCCTCGGGTCAAAACGCTGCATATACGCCGCGGCTATTCGACTCGAGGGAGAGGTTAGATGTAAACACAAGATGCTCTCCTACAACTCCATGTTTCTACCTTCATACCGTAATGTCAAAACACACAAGCCTCATCAAACTACACAACAATGACTACGCAGCTATTCTGGCGCACCACCCATGCACAGTATGCTGACGGAAAATAAGGGTGAAAACAAGAGTCACAAGGCAGGCCACAAGTTTGTTTGGAGTGATTGAGCTCATCTCACGTGGGATTAAGGGACAGCACTGGCCTTTCCATGTTGGCATTTCTTATTTTCTTTCATCTTGGTATCAAACAAAGTGGGCTTTGTATTGCTTTTATGTACCGTTATAAATGTGGTCGTTAGCTGGGCTGATCTCTCGAGAGTTCTCCCCATAAATGCGTATATGAGGAAGGTGACTCCAGGTGATGAGATTAGTGTTTGGGCCACCTGTCAGTCATGTCCGTGGTTACTATATGTCAAATAGAGTGACAATCCACCTCCTTATTTAAAGTGATTTGGGCTTCTAGAAAAGCTGCTTACATGTATGATATCATGTTAATTGAGATTAGAATAATTGCATTAAATTTAGCCATGTGAGCTTTACATTATCGCAGGTCTGTACTTCACACACGTCCACATTACAAATATTTTGGGCTACCGATTTACAAACGTGTGGCAGCAGAGGATGGAAAAGCTTGTGGTCCATTCAATCTTTAGAGATAAGGACATGTAGAGGGGACCGAGCAGGACAGACTCTCAGTCTGGCTCTTCCCTATGCAGACCCCCACAGGGCGCTCTGCAGTTGTCATGTGAGGCTCAGAGCAGGTCGGAAGGGAGAAAGAGCGGGAGGAAGAGAAGATGAGGGGGGCGGGGTTTTTATTCGGGTAAGGTCAGCTCAGCTACCTCCACTTTCATCTTGAAGTACTGGCTGAAACGCAGGACTGCGTATCTGGGACACAGAGAGAGGAGAGCAGCGTTAGCAATACGATTTGAAAAATGTACATGACATGTTAGTGACAAGTGCAAAAGTTTCTGTTAAAACACTGAGCACGAAGATGACACAAATTATATCAGTCTGGATGCTTTATATTTTGTTCTGCAAGACATGATTAAAATAAAACCACAGCTGTCGATTAAACGTTTGAGACCTTGTTTGACATCAGTTTTCTTGTGCTGTTTCAGATGCCTTTCACAAGCATTTCAACCTTTAAAATGTGAGAAAATTGATTTGCTTTCTTTCACTGGGTTCCTACAGCTTAAGGAAAGTTAGATTTAAGACTTTTTTGACACCACTCAAAATAGAATTCGGGACAATTTTTACAATAATGAACTGACATCAATAAATAGATGTAGTTGATGTATAGGAGTGTTGTTGGTTTCTTTATCCAGATTTGCGTGGTGTTGTTTTGTTTTTTTTAAAGATATTTCCAATTATTTTAAGATTTTATGATGCAATGTCAGAAAAATAATATTCTTAATATCCTACTTCCAATGTTGTAGCATTTTTAAGATTTTGAAAGATTGAATTAAGACATTTTTATGCGAATTAAGGCCTTATTTATAGATTTATTCATTTAATGCCTTTAAAGACTTTAGGAATCCGCAGGAATCCTGCTTTTAAAACATTCGAGAAAGGCAATATATCCCGCAAATTGCAAAAATGTAGTGAAAAAGAGACAAAAGAATGACCTGAAATTTAGCTTAAAAAAAGAGAGAGCGATAATCATTAGAAAATAATTAATGAACTAGGAAAAGCTGGAAAAAGAGCTATACTTATAATTACTACTTATTAATTAATACTAATTTTTTAATTTAATTTAATTTTAATTTTTAATATAATAATATAATATAATATTATTATATTATATTATATTATATTGTTATCTATTTATTTAGTTTTATTTTATTTTAGCACTTTTTTTCAGGTCCTGTTCTGCTTTCATTCTATTACTTGTCTTTGAGTGGTTTCTTTTTCTAATTTCAGGTAATTTTCTTGCAACTTTTAATACATTTCCTGCACATTTTTGGGTCATTTCTTGTCAATGGCAAGATGGCAACTTACTCCAAGAAGTCAAAGTCAATGGTGGAGACCTTGGCCTGAATCAGAGCCCAGAGACCCCAGAAGAAATGAGATGCCTGGAAACAGAGGCGAAAAAGAACAGCACAGAGACACAAAGGATTAACATGCACTCACTGTCTAAAAGTAAATGTCGTTTCTAATTACCCAACACAGCACACCCAAGCATGTACAAAGCCAGCAGAAGCCCTATGGCAACAACACCAAATAGCTGACACGGAAACACAATTGCTTCTCTTGCCCATCCTCCACGCTGCCCTCTTTTCCTCTTGACAGTAAACAAGGCAGAGTGTGGCTCAGGGGAAGAGCGCCGAGGCTCAGAGGGGTTACTTGTTGTCATTAAGAGCGCCTCTCACATGCTGGCCGCATCAGTGAGCACATCACAAACATCCGTCTCTTATATTCGGAGCAGGTGGCGCAGGTAACAGCCTGCATCACTCGGTATTCTTGTTTAACCCACATCATAATAAAACTCATGTTTGCTGACCCAACACCTGGCATCAGGCCTGGAAAATGTACTCCGAAAAAGCCCCCGGGACGTTTACAGTGCAAGTTAAGCTTTTTGATCATTTCCTTGACCGTACACAAGACTAACAATTAACTTCTTTATTAACAAACTACTGAGAAAATAAAGTATATATGTGTAGCTAATACTTTGACGGTATATTTTTTCAAGATTATGACTAGACCCAGGTAATTTTATTTTACCAGCTATTTTTTAATCAGTCGTCACTCCCCTAAAGGCATATCGCTCACAACTGTTTAAACAAACAGAATTCATATGGGTGAACACAAGCTATTAAACAAGGTAGGAGGGCACGTACACCCAAAGGACTTCTACAGGTGCAGGATTAAAAAATAAGAATCGAAGTCAAAATCTGCACACTGCACTCAAAGCTCCTAATAAATTTTGATTCCCATCGAAACATTGCCGAATTAAAATTTATTGGGAGCTTTGAGTGCAGTGTGCGGATCGTTCGTTTGATTCTGACCACAAACCATTACCAGATAACAATCTTGATGTTCTTCATTTTCGTCCTCAAATTAGTGACAACTGATAACTGATGACAAGGTTAACACAAATAATAATGACACTCTTGTTATCTATAATCACATCATATTAGGAAACAGGCTTAAATGCAATCAGACAACTACCTACTTGCCAATCAACGTTCACCATCTTGGTCATTAAAATTCTAGACTAACAATGATTTACTTGATGCACAATCTTTTATTGTTGGCAAAGAAATGGTAACTTATCTTGGCTCAAATTACTACTGACACACCTTAAAAACACAGATCACATGACCATTCACGTACACTGGGTATGTACGTGTCAGTGTAAAGAGGAAGCAGATAGTCTCCTCTGCTGTTGGCTGCTTTGCTATCAAATCTATTACTTAAGTGGAGCAAAGTAAGACCATACATGTCTTTGCTTGGACCGACATTGAGGTGGAACTGTTACTGACGTAACAGTTCCACCTCAATGTCGAAACAGAAAGGGCGATGGTGAAAAGCATATACAGCAACATATAGAGCGGCACCAGGCACACTGAACAGAGGTGCATTGCCAGAGGAAGCCATGACAATAGGAAACTAGAACCCAGACAATGAAATCACAAAAGAACCATTTACAGTTAATTGTGTTTGAGAATCTTTTGTGTGCTTCTTGTTTTGTATAATTTTTTGAAGCTTGATTAAAAAATTGAAACTAAACTAACTGTAATGTTTTTACTTGACACGTTGTGGTTGATAAGACCCATAACATGGGTGTCTGTATTTTTGTTTTCAAAAGTTTCTTGTCAAAGACTTGTCAGATGTAGATATGCTCTACTCTTATCTAACATGGTTCACAATATTTACATTTGTAATAGATATTTTTGACAACATGCATCAACAATGAATCTTTTGGGTTTCTTGTTTTGTGTAATTTGTTATTTTCATTTTTTTATTCTTGTGTCATTTCTCTTTATAAGTTCGAAATAAAACTGAACTAACTAACTAACAATGCATGTGCAATAAAAATACCTACCAGGGCAAAACGGTTGACTTGGACATAAAGAGCGTCCACCTCTCTGTCGCTCACTTCACTGCTCTGGCCTTTGTGCTCCTTATAGGCCTCCAGGTAGGAGCGTAACCACTGGAGCTGAAAGGCCCGCTGTGGGTAGTTACTATAATCCACCTCATTAATGCCTGCAACACGTAAACACACCCAAAGTTTAACAATCCTAACCATCGCTGAACAATTCAATTTTTTTATGCATATCAAGCAGTGCAAATAATACTTACCAGCAAACTCGTTGAAATGGTTCCCAATGTCGTAGGCTTGGTAATTGTACCCAGCATACTCGTAGTCAATGAACTTTACATTGCCTGAAAAGAGAAGCAGTGTTGTTTAGACACAGACATGGGAAGGAGACAAAAAGTGATAATGATGTGTTCTGCCTTTGATAACTCAGAATGTCAAGGCTTTTTTTATTTCATACTGTAACTTTCTTCCTGTCTGACTGGAGTGGCTGGCTAGTTGGCTGATTGTGGGGCAAAGAGTAAGAGCTTGTATTTTGAGGAACATAGACTGTAAAAGGGAGGCGTCAGCACAGAAAATGAAATAAAGGGAATTAACAGAGAGACATTTAGACTTAAGGGGTGGTCATCTGAAAATAACTGCTGACAAACACATCCTACACATGCACTACAATGTTGTTAAGAACAAAAACAATCATGCTGTGAAGATTTAGGGAAGTCACACTCAACATATATATTCAGAATAAAAGCTCTTGTCAGTAAATGTGGGAAATTTGACAGTTTTTATTAGTTATAGCTAAGAACTACAAGCGAAGCTATCAGAACATAAAGATAGCTTGCACATCTCCATGGTGGTTGAGCAGTAAAACTCCTATGATTTCTTAGTAAACACATTAGATGTACCAGTAACTAAGTTATCAGCCTTTGTTTTCCCCCCACGAGACCACAAAATAAGCAGCCGGGATTCATTAACAGAGATGAAAATGTGCAATCCTGATGTAACACATGGAACGTGTACAAAAATCCAGGCATAAAGTGGACTACATCTGGCTTTTCAGTGAATGTTTGTTTTGGATACATGCACAGAATACAGGGGCCAAGACAAAGTTATGTTTTGAGGAGATGGAGGAAAAAAAGTGCAAAGAAAGCAGAGGGACAAAGGGAGGAAGATGGTAAAGTACAAAGAAAGTGGTCTGTAGAAAAGTACAGTGAGCTGCCAAAGCAAATGTACAGCAACACACTGTTTGATACTCAGATCTTTGTTGACTAAAGGCGGGCTCAGACTACAGATGTTTTATAATCCTAGCTGATTTGGAAATCAAGTTGCATCACACACGCAAGGAGAAACTTCACAGATGTTCTTCTCTCTAACCTCAAATATGCACACACTGCAAAATTTGAAAACGGCAAAACAGATGCTAAAAAAATGGAGACTGACTTGGTTCGACAACTTGCTGTAACGTTACCAATGCTTTGCAGTGAGAAAAACACAAGCAGAACAGCAAACTATTTTTTTTTCTTTTAAATGCATGTGTCCCCTTGTAACATACTGCATCCCCTTGCTAAATTCTGAGGTTTTGGTGGGTTGGTGAATGCAGCGCAGATGGAGCTCTTTATGAGTACTCTTTTTTCTTAGCAACAGTTTGTGAGTTGTGGTTGGGATAATTGATCAGTCTATCTGTTCAGAGCTGATCAGATCAGTGGATGAGAGGAGCAGCTGCTTCAAAGGAAAGTGAATGCAAACTTTTATAACAAGCAGAATGAACGTTTAAGTTTCACTGTCAATGCACCTGAACTTCTGCTGCTCCATCTGTGCCCTGAGTACACTCTGCAGTGCGAAAGTGCAGCTCCAAAAATAGATAATCAATATGTGGCAGAGGATGTTTTAATCGTGGTGGGCCACCACAAATAAATGAATATGTGGGAAGACCTGAAGAAGGTTAAACGTGTCTGGATGAGAAAATGTTTGAGAAGATGCAGTCAGCAAAGGTAGTCTATTCTTCTGAGAAAACTGGAGGTGAGATTTTAACTGTCAATTTTAAGATCTGTCAACAGTAGTTTGCTAGCTCGCATTAGCTTCAAGGGCTAAAATGTTTACCATTGTTTTGTAACACCATGAGCTGCTTTGTACTGACGTAATCATAACTGTAATCCATATTTTAATTCCTAAATATAAAACATGTTTGACATTATCAGGGCAGCCAAAATGAGTCTGGAAGGCTTAAGGCTGGCTCTGAAAACCTCTCACATTACCAAATAATCTGGGACATCAGCACTGACCAAGATCCAAGACCTTATTTCAACTCTGATTGTCAGATGGGGTGAATCTGGGACAAATCAGCCCACAACTCCTGTAGTCTGAGCCCAGCATCACAGCAGGAAGTGAACTTGTCAGTAACTGAGAGCCAACTAGAGTTATAGCTCTTTACAGTAAACCTTTGAGGCAAGTTGAAACGTTATTTTTATAGCCTTGTGATGTTTATGCGAGTCCCATATGTTTTGAAGTCCGCCCACAAAGTTGTAAACCAACAGCTTGAATGCTTATGTTCATAAATACATTCTCCGCTTCCACATCTGTGTCTCTTTAAACTTTTGAATCTTGAATCTTTGAATTTTCATGCACGGAAAGGAAGAGTCAAAGAATGTGTTGCTGGTTACATTTGTAGGCCGCTGCAGATATGAAGTGTCGGCGAACAAAGATGGTGGCACTGATTTGAAAATAGCTGATCTCAAAATACAAACCCTTACTTCTAAAAGCCCGGTTGTTACAGCGATATTAACAATTAAATGTAATTTTACAAAAAAAAAAAAAAAAAAAATGATCAAATGTTTCCACTCTTAAATGTTTTTGTTTGTTTTGGCCTTGGCTAGATTCCTTGGCTTAACATGTGGAACATGAGTTTTTGAGGTGGTGCTGGACTACAGAGAAAGACACTTTGAGGTGGGTTACCAGCCGGCGTGTGGGTCCTAGCGGGACACAACTGAACACCTCCAGGCAGTGGCTATAGCCCCCCCTGTGCAGCAGATGAAAAGGTTGGGGCAAACACATCTTTCACACAAGCTCACTCTCACACTGACATATTTGTCTTTTATCCATTCTTGCTCCCACGCACAGTGTTGGAACATCAGGCCCCACTGCCAGACCTCCCATTCCATGTTTTCCCCACCCGCCTTCCTACACATGCAACCTCACTTCCCCTTCTCACAACACACCCCTCCAATGCTCCCTTCCCATTGGCCCGCTGCGAACCCAATAGCGTGACTCCCTCTGCTGCGTCTGCAAGTGACAGAATCTTTGAGAGGCTTCCTGTTGGCTGCTGAGCTACAGATTTTATGGCCTTAGGACTCAGAAAAAAAATGTGTGCAGATCTGTTTTTATTTGCAAACGTCTGAGTAAAGTAAAAGGGGCAGGGCAACTAAAGCAGCCTGTGTTGGCAGCTGAGAGACACATTAAAGAGAGACAAAAAGAGAGACAAAGTAAAAGTACAGCACTTGTTGGGAGTACGTGTAAAGCTTTTAAACAGTATCTTTGGAAAACTGAGAAAAAAAATTGAGCTTCCACCACTTCTGTTTATGGTTTAATCAATACAGGAAATGGTGGCCTCTCTGCTGTCGCATTTGGCAGATGAGTGGTTTCAACTCAGCAACTATAGCTGAGAGGAGATAGGAAGCAGTGGGTTGCTGTTCAGTCTCATGTCATGCCTACTCTATTTTTCAAATCAACAAAAGGCTGCAAGTGCAGAGTCAGATGAGGATTGAGTTTGCTAAGACGACGGGTTTGACAACTTGAGCTGGGTGTAGTCAGAAATGTAGTAATTATGGCTTGGAACTGAATCCCCTCGACTCTACTGTGGCGTCTCTTTCATTGTGAATGTAATCTTTAGGTGTGGTCTAGTTGTGTTTGCAGTGTTAATACATAATGAGATTAAACTAGAGATAATGGGAAATAAATCTTTTTTTATACAGCATTTAAGCCATTATACTTCCAAAAGAGGAGTACTGATAACCTCAGCCTTACTTACTGAAGCCTGAAACAAGATTCTGCAAGTCCAAATATGCATGGATGTTGCGCAGTCTTTTAAGTGTCTGTACAAGGGATTTGTATCATCAAAAGGAATTCTTCACTGAGTGTTGGTCTATTTCCTAGTGAAGCGGATACAGGTCAGCATTTGTTTTATCTGCAGAACCACAGATTCAAATTAGATTCTGCAGGTGTGCATGTCTACTTCTCTATGAGGTACCCAGAAACTTTTTCTGTGAACTTATTGCAAAGGTATTTCACTGCATTTTTTGCAGAAGCAATTTCAATTTCAAAGGACGGAGTTGATGTTATTCTTAATTACTGTTAATGCTAACAAATCCCATGGAAAGAAGAAAACCAACAGTCTCTCTTTACTATCCAGATTCCCCTGTCTGTCTGTGGTCCTCAGCCACAAGCCCATTTTCCCCTTATGAGGACAAGTCTCGAAAAATGGGGTCACAAATGTACACAGAAGGCTTCCTAAAACAGCCGCACAAATTAGTTTTGACCCAAACATGAGTAAACAGTGAATTTATTGACTATTTTCAGCTGTGTGTTCATACACATTTGGTGCATTGAGTATTTAAAACAGCAGGATGGTGACTCAAAATACCTGGACAACTATGAAGCTCTGTTGCACAGAGTAGTACATTGTAGGGCTGATCCCTGAAATTCGGAGATTTGAACTCATGTCTTTTCTTTTTTTTTTCTGAAAATGTGGGAAATTTGTGAGTATTTATACTGAACACCCTGATCGCCTGACATAATTCCAAGTCAGGAACAGCCCTAATATATAGATAGAGTTTGGGGTACTAAGGTTATACTTTTTACTGTTATCAATTTAAGGCGGTTTTGATTTTTTCATGGGGTATGTTGGCAGTAAAATATGCTTTCACTCATATAGTCTTCTCAGTGATCAATACAGAAGCAATGAAGTGGAAATTGCGGAGTAAAGAGCAGTGACGGAAAGTACACTTTACGCTGGTGCTCAGAGCGACTTAAAGCAAGTGCAAACCATAAAAAATGTGTGTAATAAGCAGCATCGTGAGTAGCCTCACTACTGTCAGGGGGACAACTGGTGGGCGAGTAGCACTGGAGGGTAATAAGTAGGTACTCCTACTGCCATGAACTCATCCCGATTAGCCTGAGCAGTAGGCAGACTACGCGAGGGGCCCTCAAAGCCGACTGTGCGCGAGGTTTGTCTCTCTCCATTGCCTTCCCCGGGGCCGGGCGGCGCAGGGCAGCCACAGCCTCGGCTGTCATTCCTAAGGGAGAAAGGCTAGACACAAGGAGCTGTGAGAAGGGCCCCGCCCCTCGCCGGTTCGCGACGAGGGGGCTGACAGCTCTTATCCCCACCCCACCCCACCCCAACTCCCACATACATAAAAAACTTACATACTCTGTTCTCCCCCCCTCCCCTCTTTGTTATTTGTTACCAACCCAAAATTCCTCTGCTACAAAGACAATGATTACAACAGTCTCATTGACCAGTATGATTTAAGTCACTCAGTGCCTGAGGACAGATCACTTGACCTCCATCCCATCCAAAAAAAAAAAAAAACATGGCTAAAGCACCACAAAAATGTGCTGTCAATAAAAGTGAGACTTGGTATGTGGTATGATGTAATGGTATTGTTTGTTTAGGCTGATAACAGTGGTTTAGGTTCTTCGTGTTCAGCACAGAATTAGAATGACAGATCAGACAAAATTTAGGAAAAAGAATGAAATCCTGATATGAAACCTTGCAGTTCATTATGAGGCCTTGGTATTGCCTCAGAGGATATAAAAGATATGGGAAATTTAAATCCAAAAGACCATATGAAATCTGGAACAGACGCGTTTCTTTAATACACATCTGCCAAATTATCTGGAGGCAGATACACGTAACTTTGCCCCACCCTTCAATGCTCATCAATCAATTACCATATTTCAAATTTGGATCTAGAGCCAAACAGAGCATCCGAATAACATGTTTGTCTTTTCTGACCATTCTAATTCTACGCCTGCAGCCCAACGAAAACACTGACAATGAGTGAAGCATGTGACTAGGGTCAAGGAAGTGCAGTTAATGCAGTCCTACCTGAGCGCAGACACCAGTGCAGTTCACACTACAACACAATTCAGTCACACGGTAATGTCTATGACTACACTCGTGCAGTTAATACTCACCTGCATCCTCATTGTAGATGATGTTTTTGCACAGCAGGTCGTTGTGACAGAGAACGACGGGGGAGCCCAGCACAGACAAGCTCTGCTGGAGCCACACCAGCTCTTCTCGGAGGCACCGCGGGCTGGGCACCTCTGCGTTCAGCCTGGAGGAGGCAGAGACAAAGACAGTGAATAGTGTATAATTTATAGAAGGACAGGTGGAGGGGAAATCATTACAGGGAACTTGAAAGTAGACTTGGAAACAGAGGTGGGAATAGAAATAGGAACAGAAAGTAAGAAGCATGTAAAGGGAATATAGGGAAATATCACTCTTAATTTTATAGACAGGCTGTGCAATACAATTCATGTGGCAAAAAATGAGGAAACAGAAAAAGAGATTTATTTATAATTGCACTCTCAGCATAAACCAATTGACAACAAAGAAACCACACAATCTGGGTGCAGATGTGCACATTTATGCAATATTTATTCAATTTAGCAACAAGTTGTGTCTCACAAAAAAATATTTCTAGCAAAATAGGATCATTTCTTAAAAGAATAAGCTCCATCAAAGGAATAAGTAAAGGTCAACTCAAATCTGCCAAATCTGACTACAACAGTTTATGTCACCTACGTTTTCACTGTAGCATATTCACCATTACATTTCTAGACTGTTAGATTCGTTTCTATTATTGCTATATATTTCCATATGAATCTTCAAGAAAATGTAATTATTTTATGGAAATAAGCAGATTGCCTTTCTCTGGCTGCTTAGGGAGTGAAAAGGGCGTGTTAAAAATCAGTAAGAAACCCAAGATTTTTGCTCACAGGGACTACTTCTACATACTTTTACCTCATTATTTGAAACTTTCAGTGTGAACAACCTTCAATTAAACACGATATATGAGGCACAAAAGACAGAAAAGTATAATCCCCTTTGAAGAAAGTAAGAGTCACTGCGCTAACTAAGGGTAATATTTATATCCCTTTCCACAGAAAGCAGTAGCCACAATCTGATTGCCTTTTTTCTTTGCTTTTTTTGCTTGAGAATTACATTTATCATTTTTTGGGTGCTGCTCTCTTATGTTTCACACTATTTTAAGGGAAACTGTCACTCTGTTGTGTTATCTCTTAGGAATGCCAGAGCTGTAAAGTGAAGTAACACCTGCTGAGATTACGAAAGGAATTCTGCATATGTCCTCAGACATGTGAGACACCTACAGCTGATTATGAAAACTCTTGTGTTGTGCCGGTGCACATGATATGATGTGGATCATTGATGACTCACTGATAAAAGAGGTAAGGAGCCAAAGTTCCACATAGAGATCACAAAGAACAGAAATACCCAACAGGCAAAGCCTTATGTTCCCAAAACAATCTGATGAAAGCCCGTCTTCTTTAAAAGCTAAAAAAATTACATACTTGCGCTTTGATTTCTGTAACTAAGCTGTTTGATTAGTGGCGAATTCAAGTTTTAGTACTATTATGCATTCTCCAGGGTTCCCGCATGTTTATCACTAAATTTTCTAAACTTTTCCATAAAAATGTACCCCATTCCCATGACCTTTTTAAAGTACTTTGAAAAGGGTGAGCCCATAAAGCGATACAACTTAACGTAATGAAACACACTTCTCAGGCTTTTGCAGATGAGAAAACTGCTAGCACTTATTATATTTTCTTCATGATACACTCCCACCAATTAACTGCATATGCCATTAGTCCAGACACAGATAGGTTCTTGGCAAAACGTCAAGGCCGCGTCCCATTTTTATGGGATAGCAAACTGAAGATCCTGTCGATTTCAATAGAATTCTATGGGGTTTTTTGGATTATAAGTTAGTATGCATTTTTTTCTTGTTATGATCACGTCTTTTGTGCAAATATTTGTTCTGTGATCTTGTCTGACCCCGAGCCTTTACTATACATTAATAAACAAAGGCTGTTACTTTAATAAATTAAATTTGATCACTGTCTTGTCCCCCTCAGTTTTTCTCTATCCAAGTGGATGAATGACCCAACACACTGGCCACATTTTTTTGCTTATATGGATTCTGATACCTTGTGATTCAGTCACATATGTAGATTTGATTGAATCACCAGGTAGTGTTAAGCTAAAAGTGTCTGTAAATAATAAACCTGTTAAAAGCAAAAAATGTTTGAGCTACAGGCTGAGATTCAGCTGAGTGAGTCTAATTCACAGCACTGAAAGGGATCATTCATGTATTTTATTTGCCTCTGATCTCAGTGTGAAAGCCTTGATTCTGATCTTTCCCCTAAAAAAAGGGTGCTGCCATGGCAATATTGTGATGCCAGTCAGATCTATGTGTAGCACATAAACTTATGCTGTTTCAAAATCATGCAGCACAGCACTACATTTTATGTATATAATACAAGAAGTGTATTTTGCATAACATTAAACCTGTTTTGGGATTTTTATGTGCATATTTTTAGACAAAAGCGAAAACCATTTCCAGCCCTGGACAGTGAACAGTTTTTCTAATTTCGTAACTACTACTCCCTACATCTTTATTGGCCAGTGTAAAACCTGCTATAACCTGTCAGGTGAGTCATAAAGTGTACACGCTGTCTAGAGCACACCTTGGCTCTCAGCCAGGACTGTGAGAAC
This sequence comes from Plectropomus leopardus, assembly GCF_008729295.1. Taxonomy (NCBI): domain Eukaryota; kingdom Metazoa; phylum Chordata; class Actinopteri; order Perciformes; family Serranidae; genus Plectropomus; species Plectropomus leopardus. Next base: position 14,734,218 of record NC_056484.1, read on the forward strand.
GAAACCGATTTAAGCTTTCAAACTTTCATTGATGTATAAAAAACATTTTAAGGGAAATGGGGAGAAGTCTATCAACAACATCCTAGGGTCTGGCAGATTTTAGTAACCATGCTCTCCTACGTGGCCTCACCTGGCGTTCTTCTCAGGGTCCTTGAAGTACTTGGGGATGAGAGAAAAGTACTTGCCCATCTTTAGCCACAGGTCAGACTGGGGCACCCAGCCATTGTGGGCGTGGATTGCATGGTACTTGGCCAGCTGCCTGGCGATGAGCCTAAAAGGTAGAAAATAAAGAAAATGGATTTAAATTATAGCAATTAGCAGCAATATGTGACTGGACTCCATCTAGCAATTAAGTTGTGAAGGGAGAAAAATATTTAAATTACTTCATCATTGCAAAGTATACTGTTTGAAAACTTCAACAAATTTCAGGTTACAGAAACAAATCTGTTTAAAAGAAATGTTGTTAGGATATTTGCTTACGTCGTTGTCTATTATACAATCAGGACAAATTTCTAAATTCTACCAAAAATGTAAAACAATTTAATTTAACACAGTTCATCTACCATACGCTTATGACACATACTGCCTATGAAATACATTTAAGCACTTAAAGTCTTTTAGCTTGTACAAGCTAAATTTTTCATTTTCAAACCACATACAAGAAATTACTAGATAAAATACTAGAAATTGTACTGGAGTATTTTCATATGCCCACCACAACAAACACAAAGTGTATAAGTGCATTAAGAGAGAGAGGCACCTCTCTCTCTCTCTCTCATCAAATATTAACCAAGATTCTTTTACAGTACTACCTTTCTTTCACCTAAAATCTGTTTAGAAACATATTTTTGTACACTCTTTAGTTGTAATATGTGAGTCTGTAAACAGAAAATTGGTGCCATATGCATGAAAAACTGAGCTCAAAAAGTTAAACTTAGCCTTGCTGATCAAGCATGAACCAAGATTCTGTTGCTGTGTTGTCTTAATCTCACCCAAAATGTTTTCAGAAACATGTTTTAGTGCACTATTTAACTGCAATTTGAGATTATTTGCCCGCTGGCTGCTATATTGTTTTTTGTGTCAAAACAGGCAAGCTTGCATTACGTCATTCAACATCTGAAGCGTTTATTGGTCTGATGCGGTGCTGTGCAATCTGGTAGTTCAAGGTTTTCTACCTCTTGAACACAAGCAAACGCCACATCCCTTTTTTTTTTTCGTAAATGTAGCCCCAGTTTCAAAAGTATTTACCTCTTCCTGCTGCATACAAACCCCAGTTTAATGAAGTAAGCTTTGTGAGTAAACCACAAAAATGTTGTATTTACCTGAAAACAGGTTGGCTGCGTATGTCCTCAGGCTCCAGGGCAGTTCCTTGCAGAAATTCATAACAGAGGCCATTGTTGAAGGTGCAATATAGGCGTGGTGCGCAGCGGTGTGCATGTAGTACTCTGAAACTCTTCACTTCATTTTCCCGGTCGACCAATAATTCTGTTTTGTTGCCATAAATACGAACCAGGACCACATCCTGCATGACTGGGCCCACATAGCAGCCCAGCAGCTTATTGGTTATCCCATCAGTGAAAAACTGCAGTGACAAAAAAGAGCAGAGAACAGGTGAATCAAGGGAAATATGTGTCAGAGAACCACAGTGGCCGAAAACATGAAAATGTGAATGGCCCTATCTAGAGCCAGTGTTTGGTTTGTCTGTTCTGAGCGAGTGTTAAAAACATGTCGTCGTTGGGGCGTCGGGTGGCTCAGTGGATAAAGCAGGCGCCCCATAAATGAAGGCAGTGTTCGATTGCGGCTTGCAGCACTTTGCTGCATGTCATCCCATCTCTCTCCCCCTTTTCACGCTATCAATCTTCTGTGCTGTCTAATAAAGGCAAAAATGCCAAAAATGAATTTAAAAAAAAAAAAACACACACACAAAAAAAAGTTGAACTCTGGAAGTGGACCCGCTTCTTATATCGATATAAACTGCTCATTCTATGGTAAGGAAAACACAACTATTCTTATTTTCAGGTGATTATAAATGAATAAAAACCCAGTTATTAATATTATATACCTTTTCTGCCAGTAGATGCCCCTAAATCCTGCACAATGGGAGTTAAGGTACAGTGCATGAAAACCTACATTGTTTTGAGTATTGCATAAGTTCTGAGGGGAGTCACAATCTGGCAAGCTACACAAAAGAGAGGAGTGAATGTAGACTTGGGAAATTAGGGCTTGTCTGGCTTGATTTAAGCTGAACTGTCTCTGCTGTGAAGCTGGGAAAATTTTTAGGGAGAGGTGGGAGGGGGGTGCCAACATACCAGCCCTAATTGTTCCCTCTATAAGGGATTGACTGAGAAAAACAGGACGGGACGGTCAGGAATTTTATTTTGCATGAGGACGCTATGGCAGGCATTTGCTGAGCTCCCACTTTGCACTCATTGATGAATATAGGCAAGGGTGGCGAAGCATGTGACCAGCTCCCATCCTCACTGTGTTTACCAAGTGGAGCCACACCCCCAGCCTGTTACTGGAAAGGAAAAATAAGTCACTTTCTGGGTATCTGCCTCAGGCTATATTATTGAGTGTATGTATCCCTTGGCTTCTCTAGGACAATATGTTCCCTTTTCTGTTTGCTTTATTCTATATGTTTGACTTAAGCAGATCAAATAGGACACTTTGAATTATATTAGGTAAATAAAAATACTTTGTCACGCTCTATTTGTAATCTGTGCTTCTTCCAGACGTTTAGAGACTAGTCTCAGGACTAATCTCCTAAATTCCAGTCAAAAGGGCACAGCATGATGATAATATTAGGCTAAACAGATAGATAAACCTCTCCTCTATCTGTATAACCACCTCCAGTAAATCTGCGATGTTGTGCCTTATGTAACACTCTACAGCATTATTTAATATGTGACTTTAGTGTATTAAGATGTAGTGGTGGAGTGTAATAAAGTACATTTACTAAAGTGTGGTACTTAAGTGTGAATTTGAAGCACTTGTACTTTAGTTGAGTATTTTCTTTTCATACCAGTTTATACTTTTACTCCACTTTATTTCAGTGGGAAATATTGTAATTTTGGCATCATTACATTCATCTGAAAGCTTTAATTTATTTGCAAATTGAGATGTTTGCATAAAAACAAAGAAATGGTTTATTAAATATTGTGTTGTGTTATATATTAAATATATATCAAAACAGTTTACACAAGTACAGCTGAATTAGTAACTGTTTAATCAGTCGATTCACAGAAAATTGATTGAAAACTACTCTGAAGTCTTTCTCTATTTTTTTTTTTATAATTTTGAGTTTTGCTATTTTTCATTATTTCTATGATTTTGAGTTGATTGGATGATTTTTTTCTTCTTTTTTAAAATAACTGACTTGGGGGGGTCAGATTTTTTAAAATATTTTTTGTTCGTGGGTGTTTGTTTTTTTTTAATAATTTGGAGATTTTTGGGTGTTTTTATAAAGACTTGTCTGAATCGGGCACTTTTAATACTATAAGTACATTTTCCTGATTATACTAACTTTTACTTCAGTGCAGGACTTTTACCTGTAATAGAGTATATTCACAGGGCTTTATTGGTGCTTTTTCTTTAATAAAGGACCTTAATACTTCTTCCACCGCTGGTAAAATTGCAGGTAAATCTTGGTTTGTAGGCCAACTCCAACCTTTCGATCATAACCTAAACTGACGCAGATGCAAAACGTTAACCCCTAACGGGGGAGTCGCCGCAGTGTCTTCGGGGGTGTAACAGCGAAGAAACCATCTCTGTGGGTGTCAGCAGCTCTTTTATAACGTTAGCGACACGAATATACAACTTTTATCTGCCTGTAGTGTCATTATAATAGCTATTTTCGTGTGTCACTCACTCCAGGAGTTATTTAACATTAGCTTACTTGAGTTTTTCATTTGAGAACACGTTGCTAGCTTACCCGTTTTCGCTATTTTAAGCGACGTTAGCTACAAAAATAAGGATGCAAATGCTATTGAGGAATGCGGAGACATGTCATACCATGCAGACTAATATTAAAATGCATGAAAAGATATAAACTGCACCTTTAGTTTGACCTCAGATGGCTTCCAGCTCGGTCTCAGCTCCTTGATCAGCTTCAATGCGCCGGATCTGTAGTCGCTTTCGTCAACTGTCACGTCTATTTTGGGCACAGCGGGAGCCTCCTCGGGAACGTGAATGTAGTTGGCCATAGTTAAGTCTTTATTTTTTGGAATATCTCAAACTGTGACTGCGAGGGTGCTGTACGCGGCGGCTAGAAGCGTAATGTATGGAAATGTGTTACTAACGCCGAGCATATATTCCGTGAGTGGTTCGTGTGCGGCAACGCCTCTCTAAAAATCCCACCCACCAGAAAAGAAAAAAAAATCTCCCGGTGCATGCTGGTAGATGAATGACTCACTGGAAGCGCGTGTTCAATGCGTCAGCGTGCACCGTAGGTGGAGCTTAGGCATTAAAAACATATAAATATGCAATTCATGTCAATGTCATCCTAAACACTTATGATAAATAACACAAATAAAGTCATAAAACAAGATCTAATCAAATACATGACCAAAGATGCTCTATATTTCAAAATTAACAATGGTAATTTAAATCGATAGTCCTTGGTGGATACAAACAAGCGGGCACACGTAGCGCACTACGCCTCTGACGTCACCCCAGTAATCTATTTGAATGAAATGAGCTTTGTGTAAAAGTCCGTCTGAGCATTTCAAATGTCAGAGCTGTCAAAGCCCCTGCACTGACACACAGAGAGTAAATCCATGTTTACTCAGGTTAATCCAGCTTTCTAGTGTCATACACACTGTTGATGCGTTTGCTACAAAGGAAAAATGGCAAAAGTTAATGTTTTAGTGTATACAGAAGACTGCATTGCCGGGTATTAGTGGTTACTGGTGGAGTTAAATATCTACTTATTTGTCATATCCATCATTCGTTGCATAAGTACCCAGTCTTATTAATGCAGTAGCATCATATAATGAAAGTCTTTACACATGGATAGATTACTGAAGGGGACTTTCCAGGCTCAGGCCTAGGGGCCCAAAGTGCACAGCCACCCTCGCAAAATGTCACTTAAGGCAGGAACTTTAAATTATCAAAACAAAAAGGAGAGACACAAAAAGACCACAAAGAGATGCAAAAGAACTGCAAACAGACACAATATAACTGCAAAAATGGGTAAAACAGCCACAGAAAGACACATAATGACAACAACGAGACACAATATGGCTTAAAGAGAAACAGTGACCACAAATAGATGCAAAGGAACTGCAAAGAGACACAAAAACACACAATGAGACATAAAATGACTACAGAAACACAAAAACACTGCAAATAGAAAGCCATTAAAATCAGCATAACAACCACAGGGTTATACAAAATGAACATAAAGAGACGGAAAACACACAAAACAACTGCAGGGAGACTCAAAAATTCTTAAGAAAGAGACCCAAAATGACCCCAAAGAGACACAAAAAGACCTCAAAGATAATGCAAAGGAGTGGCAATTACACACAAAATAACTATAAAAACTGGCATGACCACCACAAGGAGATACAAAATTACTTCAACAAAACACAAAACAACCACACAGAGAAACAAAATTACTACAAAGTGAAAGAAAAATATCATAAAATCAGCACAACTTCTACAATATCTGTGATTTCACATATTACATGTTACAACAATTCATGTTATGAACAATTCAGACCATAATGTTAAAAAAAATAAAAGAGGTCAATTGCAACCTGCAAACCCTATGTGCAGCCTATATTTAAAAAAAAAAAATCTACTTGAGGAAAGACTTCCTGAGAACCCCCATTGCAGAGGCTTAGCCCCTCTAAATATATAAATCTAAATATACTTTATATCAATGGTGACAACCCTGGTGTATTTCCATCTTGACCATAGGCCAGCTTGACCGTGTAATGTCCACGTTGGCATCCAGTTCATGACATCTGGATTGTTGCTTGGCAACACTCTGTGCAAAACATTACCAGGAATCTCATTGCACCGATTGTCCTACCCTCCATGTCCATCGGAGATTTGAATTTTATCTTGTAAACAGTGCTTTGCTCTCTGCCCACACAGGTGCACACTTACACTTGGGAGAGCTTCCCAGTGCAATCAGCTGGTCATTTGGGAAGCGCCAGTTGAGTTAAGTGGAGGGTGTCGTCTTGTTTTATTCATTTTTATGGCTCTTATGTCGTCAGTCTCTTTTGGAAACTTGTCCTCCACAGTTGTAAGTTAGGGAAAATAACTACAAGTCCCTCTTTCCCCCTCACTACTTGCAGGCTTATTACTCAATAGCTGTCATGCTACTCATATATATTTTTACTCATTCGGCACAATGTTCAGTTATTAAACACACAGAGTTGCCATATCAACCTTTATCAGCCAATGGTAGCAGCTAAATCAATGTTGGTGAACCACTGACCCAAAAAACACACACTCATAAAAGACAAACCTACAGGTAAACTAACACATAGAAATGGGTAATTGTTTGCAGTCTTTTAGTCATTTATTTTGTGCTTGTGGTGATTGCTATTTCCACTTAACTTCTAAGGTTTCTTGTTCTTTAAAATGTGGACTTTTAGGGGATTTTCAAATAGCAGCATCTCCAAGAGCAACATATCCAGGGAACAATGGACAGCATTGTGCAATCCTGATAATGTCTATTGTTATAACGCCTGCTGAGGCACAGGAGGAGCCGTAGTTGCTGTGTAGGATGAAATTTGATCAAGAGAATCAACATAGCAACAAAAGGATTGTGTTTCTTTTTCACCATGTATTGCTGAACATATCCCATTCTGAGGAGTAAAATGGTGTCAGTGTCTCATAGCTGCAAGTGTTTCTCATTTAAGTTTATAAAATGACGGGAAAAAAAGGGAAGCAAATGGCTTGGGCGTTATCACTTCTAAGTCATATACTGTATATGTATGAAATTTTTAAGAAGGTATTAAATATTACATACCATCCATGCCTAAGCCTTATCTAAACACATCAATCTAGTGCTAATTTAGTACACTTGGTTTTGAAAATAATTTATTTTAAAGCAAAAAACTGTTATTTACAGGTGTCTTAAGAGGCAACTTCAACCAGCTCTGTGTCATTGCAGTGTGTGCAGTGTTAACTGCATTCAATTTACCTATTGAAGTCAGAGGTCGGAGCTGGAAATGACCCAGTGGACTGCAATCCAGTACAAATTGGAAAACCAAGATGTTGTTAGCAATACCAGTTCTAGCCAGCGTAGCCACTATTAGGAATATTAACTGATAAAAGGTTACGGCAGCTTTTTTAACGCCACTCTGATTGAAGTTCAAGACCAATTTTCTAATGACCAAAACTGAAGGACAATATTATTTTGCCCAAATGTTTACTGTAATATAAAACATAACTGGTTTTGTCCAGTGAAAAAGTTAAATTATCTACTTCAAATGTTGCAAAAAACCCAACCCTTTTTAGAGTGGAACACACTAAAGACAATGAAAATATTATACAGTCATAAAAGTACCTATTTGGTACTTACCAACAAAAGGGAATTATCTGGTATTTCTGACTGGATTTAGTGTTTCTCAATCTGCATGTGAGATTCCACTGATTGGATTCCCATCATGACGTGTTTAAGAAAAGGAATTTATTAAATTATTTCACAAAAAAATAGATGTTACCAATTATTTTGAGGTTTTTCAATGCAAAGCCAGAAAAAAACAATTCAAAAAATCCCACTTCGCATGTCTGAAAGACTTTTGAAATTTTAATTTAAGCCAATTTCATTCAAAGTAAGGCCTTGTTTTTAGATTAATGAATTCAATACCCTAAGACTTTTTAAGGGTCACTGGGCACCTTGTGATAATAACGCATTAAATCATATTTTGGGCATTCAAGCACCATAGCAACATGTCCACATGTAAAAGTTGGGCAATAGCGTGTGTATGAATGTTTTAGTGAGACACAAATAAGAGAAAAGTGCTAATTAACATTTTACTGCTACAGCTTTCACTACTGTTGATGCGTGGAACAGCCATCCTGCATTTTGAGGTCGGGGTTGGTGAGGTTCATCCAACTCAACAACCCCAAGACTTCAGGGGACATTTCAGTTAAGATTATGTGACTGAGAATTCAAAACTTCTGCTTTCTAAGTGCAAATGAAATGCACCACGAGTGCAGAAAAACAGTATCTGGCTTTCACCCATGATGCAAGCACTAGCAGCAGGGGTGGAGGCCAAACAACGTTCATTTGTACACACTGCGATGACACAGAGCTAGTGAAAATTGGTACAGTTTCCCTTTAACATCAACCAAATAATTGCTACAACTTCATCAGACAGCTGTTTCTCATTGCCCCTAAAAATCCGACACACCCATTAACTTAGAGATGATAGAAACCACATTTCTTTCTCATGCCATCAGACATTCTTAAGGCTCCATGTATTCCTGTATCACACCCCGAACGCTCAATCAAAGTAGTCCTCTATGTCAATGTCAGGGTTAAGAAGGTCCTCGCCGTACCGGGTCAGATCCATCTGGTTGAGGATCAAGTTCTCAAAGGTCTCCTCCAGATCTGTTTCCCCGATCAGCACCGCTCCCGCCATCCTACCTCCACTGAGGACAACCTGGAGCAGAAATGAAGGGGTTAACTGTCTGAACGTGAGGCTAAACATGATGATTTCTTCACTGTTGAATTAAATCTTAATAATGACAAGGAGACACATCTGCAGATATATCTACTAAAATTCCCCCCCAGACAGATTTTAATGTATGTAAAATATTTTGTTTAATATTGTTTTCCCACATGAATAGTAAACTAAAGCCACAGCCTCACAGTTATATGCCTCCGCAAACCAGTCAAGTTGCAATTACAGTTTACATCCATGTCGGTGAAAACATGGATGCTTCACACACATCTTGAACCCGGCAGCACAGATCTGAATCTGACCTGAATTATGGCGCTGAATAATGGCCAGAGGGGTGTTTTTGCAGAACAATATAAAGTCACGGCTGACCTGTGACCTTTTAGATATAAATTGTCATCATTATCATCTTGTCCTATTAGACATTGATGGAAAATTTCGTCACAATTAGAGTATGAATTCTTGAGTAACGTGTTTTGTGAGGTCACAGTCACCTTGGGTCCAAGTGGACGTTGGTGCCATTAAGAAATTCTGGATTTGGCTTCTGGCCCGCCCACCACCGCTGCTTGCTCTAGGTTAAAAGAGCCAGTTGCGCCAAAATGGCCAGCGTTATAGATGACATCAGCTAGATTTATACTTGTTTGAGCAGATTTATCAGAATGTTGATTGCAGTTAGCAACTTTTATTTGTTTTTGTTGTTTGTTAGCTTGTAGGCTAACTGGCAGTGGCTGACGCAGCGTTAGTGGTTGTGATATGTACTATAATATCTGCTACGATGGTACAGTGTATATTAGGTGTAATTAGATCTGTGATGGACATTTCAGGTTTCTTTGCTGGAATTTGCATTACGGGCAGTAGCTGGTTTTTATATTAGTGATGTATCTAATCTAGTTTGACCAGCATATGTTTGTATCTCAGATTATAGGGAAAAGCATGCACATCGCTCCTTTCAGGAGAGGAATATGGAAACACCACTCTAGTGACAAACTTTGCACAGATAGAAGTCAGTATAGTTAAGGTCACTTAAGGAAACATAAACAGCGGAAAATACATTTTTGAGGCGAAGGGGTACTTAAGAAATAACCATCTGATCCTGTTTTGCTTCTGGCTCATTCGCAGCATTAGACCGCACCCACAGTAAACAGTGGTTTCTTTCACATGGCTACAAAAATTCTAATGACACATTTTCTTGATGCGATTGGCAGCACAAGAATGTCTAACAGCATCAAAGCAGCATGTGACTTTAATACTGTTTCATAAAAGGCAGTACATTTGTGTGTGTAATAAATCCTTTTTTTGATGAAAGTGAATCAGTATTTAAAAATGAGCCACACATATGTTACACTGGTGCTGTTTAACCCTTTAAAACCTGGAGCAACATCACTTTTCTTTTCCTACTTTGACAAGTATTTCAACCCTTGAACAAGAAGGAAATCGGTGCAAATTCTTTAATAAACATGGGAAAAGTGTCACTAAGCACTTCAGTAAGAAATGTGAGAAAAAAGGGAAAAGAGAAAAAAGCTAGGGAAAAATTATATTTATAGCTAATTGTAATATTAACATATTTAAATTCATGTTACAGCATTATGGGAAAAAAGACCTTTTATGGGTGATTTCCTTATTTTTCTATGTGTTTTCTTGTTTGTTTGTTTTTACTAATTTTCATGTAATTTTCTTTAACTTTTTAAAATTATTATTATTTTTTTTTACAAATTTCTTGCTAATTTTTGGGTCATATCTTCTTTTGTTGCTCATTGCTTTCTTCCAATTCCAATTTTTTCAACACAACCTAGCAGAAGCACTTTGTTATCCACTGCAGTATCACCTTGACGTACTCCTGGCCTTTGGTGACGCGCACCAGCAGCTCCTGGTCGGGCCCCAGCCCCTGCCCATTAAACTTCCCCAGCAGGACCACCTGTGGAAGGACCAGCAGACAGGAAGTTGTTTAAACGCACAGCTTGAATTAGACTGGAGGTAAGAGACAAGGGGGCACCAAGTCGCACTGTGAAATGACCGTAAAGGGTTTTGAAATATGCGCAGTAGATGATTAACATACTGGTTATTACTGGTTAAGCAACGCCCCTGCAGTAAAATGTCACGCACCTTGTAGTTGAAGAATTTGGTGATGTGTGAAAAGAGTTCGAAGCAGAAGTCCAGCTCTATTGGCTCAGACAGGACATGCGCCGCCATGCAGCGGCCGGTGTACCAGCCCATCTGACGGGCCTGCGTCCACAAACGCATCTGCATAAATAATACATACTATGTGAATTCAAATTATAGAGGAAATATGAAACTGTTTTTTAATTTCTATCAATACCTATTTCAGCTTCCCTGTTGAATGATATTAATTCAAATAGTTGGCTTATATTAATGCTGATAGCACACATCGGCTTTTTACAGGACAAAAAAGTTATAATATTGTATATTTTTACAGATGTGTGTTTTCATACTCATTTACAATGGCCTGCCCTAATAGCAAGTGCTGTGTGTAAATTCATTATCCAACGAATAAAAGGCTATCAGAGAAAGAAAGTTGGTTGTTGAGTGTCATTCCTAGGTCGTCAAATTACGATGCTTTGCAGATCAGTTCTACGATCAACCCAAAATGCAAAAATATTTGACAACCTGGGAAAAAAAAAAAATCAACTATCTTTCTCCAGATTTGCATACTGACCTTAAACTCAAGGATATCAAGTTTGTCTTTGAACTTCGGTGAAATATTTACAGTACACATGTTTAATGATTAATGACACATCAGTTTAATAATTTACATTTGTAAAGCGGTGAGCGTTTTAGAAGAACAATTCAACAAAATCAAATTGGTTTGAACTGGATTATGGGCAATGTGTTGGAATAAACAATGCACAGGATCTCTGCTTTGAAAGAACTGAAATTATCAAAATCATTTTCAGACGGCATCTTTACAACCCTAGTAGATATTCAGACACGGAGAATGACATAAGGAAAATAATCAGGCACTATCTGATGTACGTGAGTTTCTAAATAAACACAGGCTGATACAATCATTTGTCATGTTACTTTACCTGCTGCCACATCGGGCTGTGTTCCCAGCATGCAGTGCACACATCTCCTGCTGCATACACATCTGGCTCTGATGTCATCATGTGGTCGTCTACTTGCAGGCCGCCATCATCTGCGATAGCAAACTAAATACATGAAACCAAAAAAAGGGATCACCGTTAAAGCCACAGTTGGTTTTTGTCATATTGCTTAAACTGTCACTACATGCTGTACAAGTACATGAGACTAATAGTCTGTGAATGTATTTTAAATTCTTGAGTTATGGCCAAAAACATTTTTGTGAGGTCACAGCCACCTTTAAGCACCAAAATCTAATCAGTTCATGTTTAAGTGAACTTCCCTTTGAGGCATTCTTGAGATATCGCGTTCAGGAGAATGCCTGTTTCCTGCTGCTCTAGTCAGTGGGTCACAAACTTTCTCATTTTACAGCTAAACAGCACACTAAATTATTTTTCTGAAAACATTTGAGGCAAGAAATAGGCAATGCAGTAACAGAATCTTGATTCATATTTGGTCAGCACTGCTTAATTTTACAGTTTTATCAAAGTTTTTTCCATATTCACAACACAGGAGAAGTATAACACCCACTTCTTCTTGACAAACTCATGCAATACACAATTTACTCTGGTTTTTCCCAACTGCTGCAGTTGCAGCTGCTTGACGGTTTAAGCAAAAATGACAAAAATTTATTTTTATAAAAGTTACCAACTTCAGCTTTAATCTCTCGTCTTTGTGAAGTTACTGACTTTATAGATCTAAGTAACAGAGTGGAGTTTAGTTTGACCAACGAGTGAAAGTCATACAAACATTCTGATACAATAAGACACTGGTATTAAAATGATGTTTTGAGCGTTTTGGAGTGCCTTATGATATTAAAAACTGGATTTTGAGCAATAATTTGTGTCTGCACTAATCTTAAATAGGTGTTAGAGATTACCTTAGTGGGTCCTGATGTTAGCTGTTACCCTTGTGTGCTGCTAATCTTGACATCTTATAGTATAGTAAATTGTATATGTTGTATTGCACTTTGTATTGTGCAGTGTTTTTTCTTTTATTGTGTAAGGCATCTGTGCTTCATCAGTTGCATTAATTGGTATTTCATATTGTAATTTGTATTGTGCAATGTGCACCCACTGGTCTCTCTAGCGTAAGGAATCTGCACTGGTAAACTGATCAATTTTTAAATCTGTGTATTGTGTATTTCATACTGTTGTGCAATTTTCAGTTACTTTTTATACTGCAAGAAATCTGCATTGGTCATTTTAACTGTGCTGACTTTTGCATTGCACAGTGCATAAATAACTGCACATGTAACTTTGTCATAAGGATGTGGTTACTGTGTATACCGTGTTGTGTTTTGTGCTGTCTGGTGTGTGCCTAATATCCTCTGTTGTGTGGGACGTCTGTTTTTCTTCTGTTCCGTATTGTTACTGTATTTTTTGCGTCAGTCAATTCGTTTTTAGACTACAGATGGAAATTAGCATCTCACTAAATCTGGTGCAACTATGTTTTTATTGCTTATAAATGATCAGTGTCAACGCAGGCTGTCCTTTTTCTAAATTAAATAAACTAAACTAAATACTGGACTCTGCAGCACTGTCAACATGTAGTCTCATTAATATTCTTACCATGTGCAGTGTCTCTTGAGTTTTATGTGTTGCTATTGACAGTAATAAGAATAGACCGTAAAGGCATGTCATGAGGGTTTATTGGCAGGTATGGCTGCTAAGAGTCACACAGATCACATATTTTATTCATAGTTAAAATCAGACATAAAGATTTGGTCTTTGGTTTGTCTTTCAAAGCTGCAATCAAGTGCAAAAAATCTATATTATATTTGTGTTCACAAAAAGGAGAAAGAAAATAATATGCAAACTCTTTGCTTTAAAATGTCACTAATTTTGACACAATGTGCTAATGAAAGCTTATCTGTCCTTCAGTGACATCTAGAGGCCTTCAATTGCACTACTTAACATCAAACTTGATGCACATGAAGATGTAAAAGAAAAGAGAGCAAATTTTTCCTTTATATATGCCTTCCTTGAATAAATGTAGTCCTTATTCACCATTTGATAAGCTTTACGCTTAATGTGACCATTTGAAGTCTCTCTCTCTTTCTCTATCTATCTGTACTGGTACTTATTTCTTTTTTCTATAATTCGTTATGGTTGGCATCAGAGCACCCCCCCATCTATTTTTTTATATGGGTGAGTTTACTTACATTGTTACCATGGAGAAATGGCTCAGTGTTCGGCACGACACCAGTGGCACTAACAACAAAATCACAGCCAAATGTTTTGCCGTTGGTGAGCTGGATGTAAACTGGCCAGGATCCTTCTGAAAGGAAAGCACAGCTCGCTGAGTGAGGAGTAGTAAGGAAAAAAGGGAGCGAGGAAAAGGATGAGTCCAGATTCGAGCAGCGGGGCGTGGTTCTCACCATTCTCGGGTCTGAGCGTTTTCTGAGGGGAACTGAGCAGCTCCTCAGAGGTGAAGATCTTTTCCACTTCACACTGGTATTCCAGTGAAACTCTGCGGGACACCTGAGCAGAGCAGCAGAGAGAAGAGACCCGGGATAAGAGGAGGAAGGTGTAACATAACATGAAGGTCAAGACATATGAAGAAGGTAACATCTATAGAAACAGACTAGCTGCACACACTATCTCACCTGCTCTGCTCCTTGAAGAACTAGTCCTTCATGCCAGTCTGGGCCAAGGGCACTGCCAGCCTCTGTAGCACCAGAACCCTGCTTTCGAGCGTTTCTATCTGGAAATTCACACATAAAAACAACAATAGAATCACACTGCAACAGATTTTAGTGCTGCATAAGCAAAGAACAGAAAGGCATGTGTCACACTAAAGGTAAGCTGAAGACCTGCTGTGAAGGTCTGGGGTGCTCCGGGTGCTGGTTCCTCTGTGGTGTAGCGAGGTCTCTTACAGGAAGCAGCTCTTTGTGGTTTGTCCGCCTCCAATGACGGAATGAGGAACTGTGCCGCGCCGGCGTCAAAGAAGGTGTTTCCTATGGCCTTGTCCTTCACAGCCCAGATCACCTCGCAGCCCTCCACTTCATATCTAACCACAACATGTTCAGAGACCTTGAAGGACTGGACGGCGTAAAAAATCTCTGAATATGATGGTAATATCATATGAAGGGGTCTTATACAATCTCAGTGCTCTTCAGCTACATTACAATTACAATACAAACGACAAAGAACACTATCACACATTACGCCTCATTCACAAACACTGTGTAAGTACAAATCTGGGCTTAACTCCTGTATATGAACGTTAAAGTAGAAATCCGGGATTCATCACTATTTTCTTTTTTTTACTTTTTTCATTCTTTAATGAAGGCCTGGCAGTCTTAGAAAATGTAACACACACCTCTATTTAAATGCAGAGCATGTTAAAAGTACATACTAACTTACTTACTTACTAATACTTACAAATGCATGCACCTTTTAACTTAAGATTTTGTTTAGGCATTTTGGTTATAGTTTACTTACACTAATTCAAGGGCAATCCCTCCGTTGCCAACAACAACAATTCTCTTTGCTTTGGATAACCGCTTCTGAAACTCCTGAAACACAAAAACAAGGAAAACTGTTAAGCATCAATATCTGTGTGCTGATTAATCCCTGACTAAGGACAGGGTGTCACAGTAACTTCTTACATTGGTTCCACTGGTGTGCAGCACAGGTGAATTTTCACAGGAATAGAGGAAAGGATGAAAATACACACACAGAACAAAACACAAACAAAATGAAATTGGAGTATCTTATT
This sequence comes from Plectropomus leopardus, assembly GCF_008729295.1. Classification (NCBI taxonomy): domain Eukaryota; kingdom Metazoa; phylum Chordata; class Actinopteri; order Perciformes; family Serranidae; genus Plectropomus; species Plectropomus leopardus. Next base: position 14,749,685 of record NC_056484.1, read on the forward strand.
GTCTGTAGAACAGGAAGCTTCTCGCCACTGTAAGAGGGTCTTACTTGTTAAATGTCTTAAGGAATCTCACACCTGCATGTCAATGACAATACACACATCCAGAGTGATGAGACTGTACCTGGGCGCTGTCTGTGTCCCGTATCCCCAGGACATAAGGGTTGTCCTGGGTTAGGAGTTTGGGTCTGCCCCCACTGCAGATACACAGCTTCTCATATCCAAAAACCCGTCCATCTGCTGTTTCCACAAACTGAGAAAACAAGGAAGAATGGAAAATAGTGATGAAATGTCACATAGAGCTTTTTGTTTCTCTTGTTCCTTTTCAAAGATCTGGGTTCAGTTTTGGGCATAAGACTTTTTTTTTGTCGCATCAGTCCTATAAAACAGCACTTTGAACAAATGTTGTAACCATATGTCCACCAGGTGGCGATAGTAGATAGATAATAAACAACAAGAAATTGAGTCTTACTACAAAAATGAGCCATATGTGTCATTAATAAAGGTGGTTACTATAATTACACTAATGAGCTATTTTCAAAATACCAAACCATAAAATGAAATGATTTGGTTCATTAAAAAATAATCCAAAAACTGTTCAGAGTGAAAACTAAGTCAATCCAAGAAAGTCCCCAATTTCTCAGTTTTGAGATCAATAAAGTATATCTATCTATCTATCTATCTAAGTGTGCAAAGAACTTTTTTAGTACCAGAGCAAATGTGATTTGAGAGTTTCTTGGTAATTTCTCTGAACCAAAAGCAAAAAAAGAGATTAAAAGGAGATGTGTCTCTGTTAAATTTCTCTCTTAAAATGTGAAACAATGCCAATGTAACATTAAAAATATGTGATTAATTGTTGGTTTTCCAAAGAATGGCTTACAACAATATTTTTTTAAGGTTACAAGTCTGAATGATTTATTTTTATTCTTAAAAGGGTAGATTAAATTGATAAGAATGCAGGAGAGGCAAATATGAGCTTTTGCTTCTGCCTGAGCCGTTCCAGTCACTATTTATCACATAGACTGGTGATTTTGCTCATACAGTTTGTATTGTTTGTACTCATTGTATTATGTGTAATGACTGAATTAAAAAAAATACTGTAAATACTGAATAGCAGTCACTAAAAAGCCTTTGTTGAGATAGAAGCAGGAAATATCAATCTAAATTGTGTTGAAACATACAAATGTTACCAGAAGTGTTACAGTTTCTTATCAAATCTAGCATACCAAACCAGAAACAATACACAACTTCAAACAGAGCATTACATATAACAAAAATTATTGCATTTATACACAGCATTTTGATTTATCAGTTGCCACTACAGTCTGTAGAAGAGCTACTTACATGTGACTGTGTGTTAAGTGATTTGACAGCAGAGTGGATGACAGTAAGGTTGGGAAACTTCTCCTCTAAAACACTGGATGATCGCTCCTCCACATCAAACTCTTCCAGCGTCCTGGACACCTTAACAAGAAGACCAAAGCAGAAGATTAGTGGGTGCAAACTGAGCAGAATGACATGTGATTGACTAAATAATACAAAAGTATATTCAGGAAAAACAAAATAAGTCAAACTATAAAAGTACAGGCGTCCATGCATTCATTGTCTGGGAGACCAAGAGGGAAACAAACCCTCTCAGCCATTAGTGTGTATGTATAACAATGTTGCCCCATACACCATCATCATCATCATCATCATCGTCATCATCATCATCATCATCCTGACCTGTTTATAGTTGGTCACCGCCTTGATATGGGGACCTGCTGTAATCAGAGCCACTTCAGCTGACGGAATCTGGGATGACAGCTGCCAATGAAGATTAATTTTTAGTAGTTAGCCACATAAGCTTAGTAACCTCGCCCAGGTTAATAGATATAATATGTAGATCTAACATGTTACTTAACAATTCATTTTCACCTGCTCAACACATGTCACACCGGCGATGCCACCTCCCACGATCACAAATCTGAATGTTTTCTCTTTTTTGTCTGCCATTCCTATGGGGAAATTGCTAAGCTAACGGTACTTAGCTAACACTGGCTCCCTTCGCATTTTCAGTCAAAGCTGTCGCTATATTCTTTTATTTCTCAACGTGGACAGGCTTGATAAGTATTTAAGCACCAGCTGGTAATTCGCAAAAGTGTTCAAATACTTTTCGATAAGTCCAGTGATAGCTAGCTGGCCATACTCTCTTCAGCACATGACAACAGAGCACTAAAAGCAGCGTAACTTCCGTGTTTACAATTAACTACGGCAAGCAGCAGGAGCGCTTTTCAGAGCGTATGGGCTGTGCGCTTAATAAACTGAGAAACACTGTAGGTCCATGAAAGCAAGTATATATCTCATGCTGACGATAATATAACAATAGTAATAATGTGAAGTTGTTATGTAAATTCACTCATCTGCTGAAGGCACCAGCAGGTATGATTAACAGATGGAAAATGGAAAAATCTAGACTTATAAAAACCTTTTTTTCACAGCGATGATATACACACTAAGCATGGCGCACTTAATAGTGTATAAATACTTTTTTATTGTTATGAGTAAAACGCATGTGTTCAAAGTTCAACTTAACGTAAAAGTACAAAAGTGGGAAAGAAGAAGAAGAAAAGAAGAAAAAATATAGCCCAATTAAAGTACCAAAAGTAAAAGTAACAGTACTCCTTATGCAGAATGGCCCATTTCAGACTGATATTAGGATATATAGGATATTAAAGGACTGTAATTATTGATGCATGGATGTGTTTTTTGTTGTGTTTGGGTTTTTTTTACATAGAGCTCATTTTAAGTACTTAAAATACAATTTCATGCTGTTTATATAGAGATAATTTTAAGTAGTTTGTATGCTGTTCCATCGGTGTGTGAGTGCGTGTGAATGTATAAAAACATAAAAGCAGGAGACACCTTGTACAATAGCCTCGGCCATCAGTGTATGAATGTGAGTGTGAATAGGTAAATGTGAATCATAGTGTGAAAGTAACTAAAGCTGTCAGATCGATGTTGTGGAGTAAATGGGGTCCCATTATGCCTAAAAAAAAAAGGGCATAAAACACAGTTTAATCACACATAACTGCAGTGCTCTCACAGTTAGTTATTTCCTTGTGTAACCACAATACAGATTCTTATTTTTATTACCACCCTATAATTAAATTTGTTATGTCTTGATTGTCAAAATAATAAAAATATCAGTTAATGTGCTTGTCAAAAATAATTTTAAGAGAGTTCCATTTGATTTATATTAGAACTGCAATCCCCTTTAATGAGCCAGTATGAACAATAAAAAACATTTCCAGTTTCTCACACCAGACCTTACAGGCAGAGAACTGTGCATAGATTCTGTTATTAATAAATACTGAATGCATAAGTTATGTAAGTTGCTCTATTATATGGAGATTGTTAATATGCATCTATTGATGGAAAGAGTAGACTAACTGCACTATATTTGGTCTGTTAGAGGAACATTTGTCAGTAAAAGGATGTTATGTTATTGCCAGCATCAGAAAAAAGTTGATTTATTCTTTGTCTAGTTCCAGTCGCTGCATTAATAGACCTGTATATTAATTGTGCAGTGGGAGCAGGTACGAGTCCTTTATGATGGATTTTGGTGGCAGGGCGACCCTCTTGTTTATATTTGGATCACAACTGCATCTCCAATGTCAGAGATTAATGTGGTCGCGGGTTCATGAATCAGATCTAAAATTCCATCAAAACATTCATCCCCCGTCATTACAGCAGCGATAAACAACTCCCCACCGGATGACAGTTGAAGTACAATGCCATTTGTAATTTTACATGAAGTAATCGACAGATCTTGACACAATCCGCGTTCTCTGTCAGGGTGTTTTGCAGATAATGGCTGCATTGTTTTTGGGTTCATCAGCAAAAGCTGGCACTTGTTCTATTTTTGAAGACCCTTTTATGCCGGTGTTAACCATGCATGGGAGTATTGATGTCAGCGTCTGAGATGACTGGGTCACTGGTAATCAAATACAGGTCAATGCTGTGCGTCATACCCCCCTCTCTTGATTTTCATTACGTTACCCTGAATAACCCCTACAGCAGCGGTGTCAAACTCATTTTAGCTCATGGGCCACATACAGCCCAGTTTGATCTCAAGTGGGCCGGACCAGTAAACCCTTTCCATAATCATCCATAAATAACAACACCTTAAACAATTTCTCTTTAAATGTACAATACGTTTCAGTTTTTCCACATTTAGTAAGTCTACAGTATATTCACTGTCATTAAATGTGCATTTTGCCACTCCTGGATTGTAATGCTGGCCTCTCCTCACCAAACTCAAGTGATTTTATGAAGAAAGCAGGTTCCGACAATATTTTATTAAGACAGACGTCTCGTATATGTCTCAAAATACAAATGGCCCTATCTAGAGTCAGTGTTTGGTTTGTCTGTCTGGCTCTGTAGAAACAACATGGCAAACTGTGGAGGAGGACCTGCTCTGTATGTAGATATAAACAGCTCATTCTAAGGTACCGAATACACAGTGATTCTAATTTTCATGTGTTTTTAAACTAATGAACACATAGTTATGAATATTGTATTCCATTTCTGCTAATAATATCCCTAAATTCTACACATTGGACCTTTAAAGTGGAAACAGACAACTTTTCAACTCTCCCCTTTTTGTTGTGTCCACACTGCAAGAACTATTTAGTTTTTGTTAGGCCAGAAATAGCTCAAGTTAAGACAATACAACGTTTTGTGAAAACACAATGTCTGAGAGTTTGCAAACAAATATTTTAAAGTAGTTTTACTGTTGTTAAACGTTTTTTTTGTTAATTATTTGTTTACCGGAGTCATGCGAAAAAAGTTTTTTCACAAATTCACGGTAGCACAGCATAAAGAACTGATAGCCTATATAAATGATCATTTTGTGCACAGCCAACAGCATCACTCGGATTTTCAGATCACCACAATGATACGTTTTTGGCAGAGGTTGAACCAATTAAAATACTCATAATGCGTTATTTTTTAATCCTTGATATTTTGTTATTTTCATTAAAATGTGCTATAATTCTATAGCCACACATTGTATACATGTATACATGTATACACTGTAGTCATTAAAAACTCATAGTGTGTGCACTTTTGCTGTGCGGCCCCTTTATCAAAGGCTTGCTCCTTAAAATGGCACTCAGTCACAGAACTTTGAGAATCCCTGATCTCAGATTTTTTTTAAATGCTTGAAAAAAATTCCTCATAGATTTCCCTTGAAGGTTGGGTCGCAGAAGGTGTAGGTTGAAAATGGTGCTCTCCGATGTCAAATATGTTCCTAATGTTCCCATGCTATCACTCAGGAAAGAAATGGTCTATGGGTCAAACTCTCGTAGCTAAGAGGGAGTAAGGCATTCCTCTTAGATCACCTGTGGGAGCTCCACAACAGCTTATAAATGTAACTAAACTTCATAAGATCTTTTGGATGTCTCTTGTTTGCAAGTTCATTCTGTAGCGTGTGTGGGAAATGGAGAAGTGAGGTGCGAGCTGGTTATCAAACTTAACTTCAACTCTTTTGTTTTAATGGACATTCGACATGGAACTATAGCATCTGATGACTAACAGCAGTTAATATTATGCAATAATGTGGCTTAAAACAGATTCAGATTTTTAAAAATTTATTTTTACAATTTTATTATAAAAATCAACAGATAACATTTATTTCTTATGGCTTTACATCATTTTTGTTTGTTTTTTAATTCTTTTATTGAATTTACTTTGATGTATCATTATATTCACATCATGCCATTGTGGAACAGCATTAACAGAAAAAGAGGACATGTAATGACTTTGATGGTTTAAATTAAAGGCACTGTTTCATAAAATTCTATCAAATAAACAAGAAAACTGTTCATTATCAGCATCATCACCATCAGTGCCACTGTTATTGTCACAATCATTGTTACATAAGATGTCTGGTTATATCATCAGAGCACAGGGAGTGCTGGTGGAGGTTCCTCAGTCGGTCTAGAGAGGCAGGAGGCTGGGAGGCAGCAGAAGGTCCCTCTTGCCGTAGGTGGCGGATCCCACGTTGGTCGGCGCATAGACGGTACCAATAGTGTTACTGGATCGGACCAGGAAGTCTGCTAGCCTCTGGGTGACGCAGGTGGCTGTGTTGCATTTCCTCTTCTCCACATGATGACTGAGAGGATTAAAGAGAGTACAGAAAAGTCACAATAACACTCATTTTCATGTAATAATGATTAAACTCCTTGAACCATGGGTAAATTGGCTTGATTTCTTTCAAAAACATAGGAAGTAGACAATCAGCAACTTGAGAAGAATTGACCCAAAAATTTGTAATACATTTGTTGGAAAAAAAACCCCTGAAAATTACCTGATATTGGTAAAAACCAAAAAAAAAACCCAAACAAACAAACAAAAAACAACTGGGGGAAAAACTGCTTTAAAAATATAGTAATTCTGTAAAATAATTGAAAATATATAATTATAAATTATAGTTCTCTGAACATTTCCCCTAGCTTTTCTATTTATTTTTATTTTTTAAGTTTTCTACATTTACTAATTTCTTGCAGTTTCTTGCCAAGTTGCCTTTTCCCCATGTTTTCAAAGAATACTAACAAATTTACTTAGGTTTCAAAGACTTAAATACTTGTGAAAGGTGTCTAAATGCACCGCTAAAAAGTGATGTCGATCCAGATTTCAAAGGGTTAAAGGGCTCCTGGTTTCTGTAAATGCCGTCACCTGTTCATAGCAGCGAGCCCTCTCTCTGGCCGTGTACCCATGAGGCCAAGAAACGGGTTGGAGATTAGCCCAGGAGCTAACCAGCTGTCTCCGTCTGGGAGAGCACTTTCCTGCTCGCCGGATGAGCTGCGACTGAAGTACCTGAATCACAGAGGAAAAAGAACCAAACCCTTTTCACACTGATAGCTGATTACACCCTCTTCAAAACATCCACTAGTCCCGAGAGCAAGAAAAAGTGGGCACTTAGCTCCCCACGAGCTGCACAATGAAACACTTTCCCACAGATGAGCACAATTGGCTTTCACCTCCAGAGTTATCAATGCCCCACCGCTCCTCATACAGAACATTACAGCCCATGCTTATCGCACAATCTCCATGACATTCTGCTGCTCGTCTGCTGACCTCAGATCTCATATGATCAACGTTTCAGCAAAGTGAAACCTGCACAGTTTAATTGATTGCCATCGTTTAAACTTTGCCCCAACAATCTCAGACCACTTTTTTTTTTACACTCATTGCACAGAGCACACTGCTCTGCCTGTAGTTTGTACACTTACCTGTAGCTTGGGGCAGCGGTGACGCAGCGCAGCAACACAAGCAGCATGAGGAGAAGCACAGGCACCCTCAGGTGATACATACTGTAAGGTGATACCTGGATGAACATACAAAACACTTTTTTGTTATGGGGGGCTAGGGTTAACCAGTGAATGCCGAATTTGCATGCAGTATTTGTTGTAATTAACCTTTATTTAACTATGATGACCTGGCTAAAAAACACAAAAACATGCCAATCGATGCACATCATCAGTACATAATGTCAGAATATAACATACATAAAAGAGTCTCTATTAATTTTCATCATGATAAGAAAAAAAAAGTATTGTTTTCTATAGTATACCTACAGTCTTAATTAAGGCTGTGCTCAGTGACTCACTAACAATAATACACCTGCTATAAGGCTGGGCAATATGGAGAAACCAAATATCACAATATTTTTGACCAAAGAACTCGATACCAATATTGCATCTATATTGTGGGGTTGACTCTTGATGCTTTAATTTAATATTGTCACAATGAGATTTTTTTTAAGTAATTACCAGTACTGTGGATATTATGTCTTATGGGTAAAGGCAAATAATAGAACAGCAAGAACAGTTACATCAGTTACAGTTACAGTTAGCAAAGTTACATCACTTTACTGTGATGCAGCCTTTAAAACTAGGAAAATACAACACTTCAGATAGTATGATATCCAAAATGCAAGACAATCTCATCTTATATCACAATATCAATATACAATATTGATACACTGCCCAGCCCTACAAGCATTAACAAGTTCAACATTGATGTTATAATACACTTATAATACTCTAATTTTCTCAATACATATAATGTTCTTACGTTTTACAAACAGAGTAACAACTAACAATTAATTTCATCATTGATTAATCTGCTGGTTATTTTTATAATATTTATACAATTTCTGTCAAATGGCAGAAAACAGGGTCTGGAGCCAGATAATACACACAGACACACACACATACACACACACACACACTTTTGATTAGGACTGGAAAAACACTGATACTTTATCGATGTTGTGATATCAATATCTTCTTAGATTTTGAATATCGTAATATTGTAAGTATCGTCCTGTTTTTAAATGCTGCATTATTTGAATGTTATTTACCTACTAGTCATCATATCCACATTACAGGTGATTATTAATCAAAAATCCTCTTTGTGTAAATATTTTGTGAAAGCCCCAACTGTCCACCCTACAATATTGTCACAATATCAATCCAGGTATTTGGTCAAAAATATTGTGATTTTTTTTTTTTTTTAATTTCCCCAAATCTGCAATAGAGTCATGGTATTGAACACAATATAATGTGCACATGCTGTGGAGCTTTATTAAAGCTTATGTGCATCACACTTCTGAGTAAAACTCTTTTTTTTTAATATGTTTTTGATACTTTCTTACATTAAAGACAATATCACAATCTACATCATTTTTAGGCACATTTCTCCGTGATGTAACAAGACACCTTTTGATTTCTTTGGAAACCATTTGAATCATGAAAGTCAAATATAGTAGTTATATTTATTTGAAGAAAAGAAATGGTACAAATTTAACAAAATATCTATTCAAACCTACAAGAAAACAGCAAGGAAAAAACTGTTAATTTACTGTAGCCCCCATTCAAATATATAAACAAAAGAATTAGAGACATGGGTCCTGTATACAAACTAAGGCAAAGTAAGCCCTTAAGTGGGGCAGAGCACTTACTTTGTGTTGTCAGCCAGCAGATCCCAGTCCGTCACTGGAGCAGTCCAGGGTTTGTCAGACTGTCACACAAACAGACTCCAACAGTTATAGGCTCATCGCTCAAACCACTTGTGACATCAGCTCTGTCCAAATATAGCCTTGCATTCTCATTTACACAGAATGGGGAGGACGAGGGGCGGAGGAGGGGTGAATGGGGGTGTCTGAAAGTCCAAGAGGGTCTTATATATATTAATATATATTTATATGCTGTACGCACACTCGGCTGTACCTTAATGTGCACACTGAAACCTGTGCACATGCAGAATAATGATCATTCTCACAGCACATCACACACACATAAAATGCACACACACATCTTTGTACGTCACCATCCTCATCATCATCCTCGTCATCATTGTCACGAGCCTCCGTGATGGGACTGACCCGCCATAAAACCACACCAGGGACAGAAAAGTTGTCTTCCTATTTACCTTGAGACACGTATTGAAGTTTTAGGTCGCCAACTCTGGCCCTCCCTCTGCCTCCCCGTGGGTTTCATCGACAATTAATAATAGATGTGAAGATGAATTATCGTTAATAATGAATGTTGTCTCATTATTTTGATGGGACATGTCACAAACAACTGAGAAGGTACTAATTAATGAAACGATGGTGAAGCTTGTGAGTAACACCCAACGCACGTGACCTGGGAATCTGACTAGTTAGCAGTCACATCTCTTTGTTATAGTTTTTTCAAACTTGGTTTAAAATACACAGTACTTCTCTGAAGTGGGTCAGGGTTCAGTGCAAACCTATGGGGGTCCCGGGGCACTTCCCCTATTTAATTCCATTTACGGCAGCTATACGCACCATTTCCAAGGCCATCTGTAGAATGTATAAAAATCTGTACACCAGCTGGGAAAAAAATTATTGCTGCCATGGATAAATAATCAACCTGTGATTCTCTTATTTGTTATCTAATTGTTACATTACTATTATTGAAACCTGATTTGTTAGCCTATACTATGTTGGAGTAGAGTTCAGAGAATGAATGTTTAGTTGAAAAATGTGCAACATTCAAATCCCTGCCATCCCTGCCATAATAACTTGGACCAATCAAGGATCAGCAACAATGTAAATGTGGTCATCAATACTCTGAAATGCATATCAGGCCAACAGATGAATATTTACTTGAAAAAATAGCATGTTAGGATAAACAACGTGGGCAGACAGATCATTGTCTGAAAAACACAAAGTCGAAGGTATTTTTAGAAAACCCAAAAGATTCTGGACTTTTCAATTTAAAAAAAATGGGGCTGGAGCCCCAGATGCCACCCGCTTGTTTCGCCCCTGCGTTTCTGTTACTTAAAGCCGCTATAATAATTTATTTTATATTAGCAATTGATCACATGACCATGTGCAATTTAAAATGGTATGCTTGTGGTGACAAATCCACCAATACTAATCACTTGACTATCCCCTTAGCGCTACATTGCATTTTAGGGTGTTTTAGCTCATTGTTTCGGTTTCACAGTCCATACCTTGTTTTGTTTTACTCTCACAGTTCTTAAGACTGACTATACAGCAGTTTAGCAACTATCTAGTGAACCTAGCTGAGCATTTAGCAGCTTATAATTCTGACATTTCCCCTTGGAAATAGTGATTTGTGGACTACCGTTTTAATGCCACAAGTTTGGCAATTTGGCCATCTTGGATTTTTGCATCCAGCAGCGGCCAGAAACTGACATATTTAGACGAGAGGGTGGAGCTGGGTGGGAGCTAAAATTTCAGCTTAGAAGGTTATGCCAGTGTTTGTGTTTACAGCTTTTTACTTTCCCCCCCCCCCCCCCAAACTCTGATTGGTGCATGGAAATAAATGACATCAACTTTTCCTGGCTAAGCCACACCCAATTTAAATCACAAATAAAAATGCAAATTAAAATAACACAGATACAAATACAAAACAAATTTCATGTCCCCTGTGCTTACAAATATGGTTTACGGAGCCTTTAACTCTCACTTCTGTTATCCTGCGCTGCACAGGAGCAGATGAATTTTCAGATGAAAACAAGCTTTGCTTGTATTAAACGTAAAATGAAATTGAGGAAGCCTATACTGTAGGAGCAGTCATAAAAATGCAATTATCAGAGAATACAAGAAAAGGGCATTAAATTAAACATTCCATCTAAAATGATGACGTTCATCACACAGTCTCAGTGGGGAGATGCCACCACAGGCTGCAGGATGCCGGTAAGTGCCGGAGGATTTTACCGCAGCTTTGAGCTCACAGTGAGATATAGTGGAGTCCTAATGCACATTTAACACCCCCATTCCCACAAAGGTCCGGTGAACACCTTGTGTTTCCTGTGAGCTTTCCAAGAAAACCTGCAGTAACTGCAGACTAAGATAAAGTTACAGGATATTTTTTCAGATTTCTTTACTTTCACATGGATTGTATAGTACAGGCCATTTCTGGAGTTATCACAAATAATGGAACTACTTCAAAATTATCATATGTGTACTTTACAAGAGTTTTTCTTAATGCAAATATCTCCTGAGTCATTGACAAACGCTGGTTGATAAAATAATAATAATAATTTGATTTAATATATAATTAACCTATTAAATATTTAACTACTCAAGCAGGGTGTTGAGAATAGTTAATGTGCACAATCTTGAATGAAAAGGCGGAAGGACAGACTCAAGATAAAGAATAAAGTGAGAGGTATGTGGAGGATTTTAATTCTATTTTGGTAAACTAATGTCCTGGGAAACATGTCTCTTGTATCATTCTGTTTTCTTGTCCCTTGGATTACTTTGGTTATAGTGCTCTTGTCACAGAAAGAAAGCTGCAACAAACCCTCAGTTTACTTAAAGGTGCTACATACCACATTCAGAACATTATTACAACAGCAGGTACCAGAACGTTCTTCTTAAAGTTAGGGTAACATTCTCTATAAACATCAAAAAATGTCTTTTTTATTTATCTTTTTTCACATATCACACTACATTACATTTTCAAAAAAAAAGTGTTCTGTAATCTCAGGCTTAATAACATATTCTGAATGTTGTTTTGAAAATGTTTTTTTCTTTGTTCTCATGTAACATTGTGGGAACATTTTTTAAAAACAAAACAAAAAAAAAAATCCTAGAACATTCTAGGATCTGTCACCCCTCAGCGTCACCAAAACATCCTCAGAATGTTGCAGTTAAAATTTTTGGTCTTAGTCAGCATTAAACCTTACAGGAACATTGAAAATGATGAACGTCCTTAAAACGTTCTTTGAACATTGTTTTCTTTAAAACTAACCAGTGATAGGCTTAAAGAGGATCAAATGTCACTGGGGAATGATTGGTGGATAAGTAGCCACAGTCAGAAAAGGTAATAGTGCTTTGGCCTCTGCTGTTCATGTCTATTATATTATCAACTGGGGACGTGTCCACTATTGCATATTGCACTGTTTAAATGAGAGACATTCAAGTGTATGCATACTTTCTTTGCACAATATTTGCACACATTATTCATTAGAGGAACCCAACACATACTCACAGTTACAGAGACCTCGGTGGAATAACAGCCCAACTGTTAAGTGAAGAGAGGAGCCCTCGCACGTACGTGTGTAGTCTCTTCCCTCTTCACGGTGCAGCCACACACAGACAGACGCTTAACGTCACCAGCACCTGTATTGGGAAAACAAATATCTACTACATGAGTATGAATGACTCCTTTATCAGGAGTGCCAGTGGTTTGTTGTTTTGTCTGTCTATCACTGCTCAGTAACATCTTCCAGCCAAATTATAACACTATCTGGGCTTGTTGAACAGTAGGCAGCTCATGTACTGTACATACATTTAGGCCTCTGGTCAGTTTTCTATTGATTATTGTTGAATTGTAGTTCTGTGATTCCGTGTAAATAACAGTAGTGGTTGAAATCTTAAATTTATCTTTATTTTGTACATATTTTACTACTATCTGTAATTAATTTAAGACATCACAATATCCACACAAACAAATCTTAACTTTTATCAAAACTTAAAGCTGCTATGGCCAATATTTTTGTATTAACAATGGATCAAACACACGTTTTTTTGTAATGTAATCATCTTTTAACTTATCAGTTTTATGGTCTGCAATTTCAAAATTATGGTTCACTCTCACAGCTCTCATCAGGGTCATATTCACACGCAGCGGGCAGTATGGGGGAAAAGAAGTTACAATACACTAACTGTACACAAAACACAACAGCAAACAAAGTTAGCCACCAGCTGTTGAACACTGTGGGCCATTTAGCAGCTAAAGAACCACATATTTTCCTCAGGAGTTGTTCGAGAGTAAATCAGAGTCATTACAGGCCTGACGAAACACAACTCCAAATGAAAGCTAATGTTGCTCTACATCTGCTCAAGGTGTAAATGAGCTGGTCTTTGCTCGCACATTTTCTCTTCAGCTCGTTGTTGCGCTGCCCCAAGTGGCCAAAAACTCAATTACTGCAGGTTTAATTAACAATGACGTTGAAAATCAATTTGCACTTGAGCACGTAAGCCACTTGTGAGCAAGGAACCTGACAGGAGTACACAGGGTTTTTTTCCTCGCTCAAAATGAAGTGAAAGTGGCGTCATGTGCGCACATGTACCTTTAACTGGGTCAAGCAAACATTTTATTACATGGATAATCAACTGCGTCTGTTAGTGAATCACTGGATGTTCATTTGTAATTTTCTGTGGTGGTCCCAGCAATAGCCTACTTTTTAAAAATGTACTGAAGTAATGTTTAAGACTGACAATACCACGAAATCTACTAAATATCTTGTATTTTAGTCTTTGCTTTTATCAGTAGTATATACTTTTAAAAAAAAAATGTTTTACTTTCTTATTTAAATTCTTTGCTTTCATGAAATTGTATCATTCTTTTTAAAATAATTTATTTTACTTTCTAAATTTTAATGCATTGCTTTTGTCAGTAGTATATCTAGTATATATATATAATAGCATATTTTATATGTAGTATAAAATAAGTTATTTGAATTTTTTTATTTAAATATATTCATATTCATATTCATTTTCTCAGTAGCAAATAAGTAGTAGAATGCATATAGTAGGATAGTGAACTATCATTTTCTACATATGTAAGTGTGGAATAGAAGTTAATTAAAGCTACTTTATTTCCTTATATCTTACCAGTGAATACTGTAGTCACAGTACAAGAGAGATATATAAAACTGCAGCCATATTCCATTTGGAGAATACTGCATGTGTCACTAGAACTATAGTGTATTTGTTCTTAACTGTATTTGCACTGTACTGTTTTTGTACTGTATTCAGTTAAATATAGGTCAAAGTGGATTTGTAAACCATTGCATGATGTTTCTTTTTACTTTTTACAGTGTCCCAACTTTTTGTAACTTTTTTTAACTAACATATAATAGCTAGTTAAATGCTAATTTAACATTTTATTAAGGGCTTTTGGGGCTTTTGCGTCTGGGCCAAGAAACAAAGGTGACTGATCATGAGCTAACTGTGAGCTGATGGTGAGTTAACATTTGACAAAGGCGGCCGCCTCATAAATCTCTATGCAGGAAAAAAATTCCAGCAAAATTTTTAAAAATGTGTTGTGTCTTCAGCATGATTTTGTGTCAGCACTGGTTCCATGCATGTTTTTGAGACTGTGCATATATCACATCAGCAAAATGTAGTTTGACAATAATATTACACATTCAAGGATTCATTTATTGACATGAAAAGAAAGACATTCAATTTGAACAATAAGATTATTCTATAATGTTTTGGGCCTTGCAGGGCTGTTGTGTAATCATGTGCATACATGAGTCTTTATTTTGAATTGTTGGTCGACGTGAAAATTCAGTGCATTTCCAGTTTTGTACTAAATGCTATACTACGTTTCTATACGGCTGTGAAAATGGGATCACTGTTATTCCATTTCCTCTTCAGGACTATGTGTAAGGTAACAGCTCTATACTGTAATAAAAGAGGGGGGATAGTGTTAGCCTGAGGAATACTATATCCCAGATGAAGACACAATCCCTCTTGACAGTAAATGACTTTTGGTCAAACACAGTAACATGTCTAGAATGGTCCCCACCTGTTTGAGACCACGCGAGCGAACACTCAGTTTTGTGGGCCGTCAGTTTCTTTGCTGTGTGTCGTTTCTTTCTCTAACTCTTTAACATCTGAGAGACGGTCCTCTTTTTCCACCTGAGCATTCGTCTCTTTGCAAACCTCGTCTTTTCCCTCTTTCACCTCCTCTGACTTCAGCTCATCCATCTCTATCTTTGCTTCTTCACGTATTAGAGGATTTAATTCAACAGTGGTTTCTGTCAGGGATTTGAGCTGTTGCTTCTCCTGGGTGTTATTCGTGGAGCTGCTGTCTTTGGGGAGCTGCTCCGTTCTTGGAATCTCTCCTCCCTCCTTCAGTTTGGATCTGGTCATTACCCGACCTCTGGGAACATAAGGAGGTCTGGAAGCTTTAGGAGCGCTAGGATTCGACGGGTTCTGTAGTCCAGCTTTTGTGATCTGCATGTCTGTTTCCCGCTGTGGTTTTCGAAACTGTCGTCTGAGGAGGACGATGACGGCAATGATGAAGAAATAGGAAGAACCACTGAGACAGGTAATTAGGCTCAGGAAGATGATCCTGAAAATGGAGACAAATGATGGTGAGACAGCAATAAATGGCAGAAATCTTTATTGCTTTAGTGTCTGAAGTAGAAATACTCAACATTTTAAGCAAATTAATACTTGCAGTCATTTGTAGTTCTTGGCATACCTGTACATATCAGAGTCATAAAAGCGGCATGCTCCCCGGCCCCCGCACTTTTTGATTGACCACTTCAGGCAAGTTGAATCGATCAGGGCTCCAAAAGTACACTGGTGCAGGCAGTCCACCTACAGACAAGGTTATCACCCTAATATGTACTGTTACAATGTTGCAATGGAGAGAAATATTGTGCGTCCCTCAATTATATTTCTCATATTATCTTTTTTTGACTGCCAAACTTTTACAAAAAATGTGCACTCAAACCAGACTAATACCTGGTGCACAAAAGACGTGGAGGCACTGCAAAGCATAAGGATTTTCTGTGGACTCTGCCCATACTAAATCCAATTAAAAACCAATGTGTTTCTGTAAGAGCCACTTAATCACACATTTTATACTTGGTAAAAATGTTAATGTTGGTATATGACATATATAGGTTTTGATATTCCAATTTTTACAACAGTTTCTGTGTATTTTGAATGGTGTAGTAGACTAAACTAAAGTTATGTCTATTGTTTTTTTTATTACTTCTTATATTATTGCTGTTACAGTGCTGGCTAGGTTATGTTATACAGCTATGGTGCCGTAAGGCAGTTTAGTACTGATATAAGTTTTTGATCATGCTTTATCGTATAGGAATGTGTTTTGGAGTTTTGAGATAGGAAATCAAGTGGGTAGTGGATGAGACGAGATGTGATTATGGAAGGACTTTGTTTGCTGTATTTTTCTGCATTTTTCTGCAGTCCAAAATAAACTTTGTTGAAGTTTTTTCCTGCCTCACATGAGTACTTGGATTCTACAGAATGGAGCGGAAACACGAGTCAAAATCGAGACACTTTTCAGACTAAGTGGCCTCGGAACTATGGTTTGTTCAAACAGCAACTAGAGTCTCATCTGTGCTGTGTAGTAAAACAAGTCTGCATTGGTTTGGAATCACAGAAAGCTATTAAAAAAAATGATTGCATCATGTAAACAGCAATTGATTGATGGTGTCTAAATCAGCTTCAGTAATTATGAGATTTTTTTTTGTAATACTGTGCAAACACTGGAAACCGAAACTTTTTGCAAATACATGAAAAAGAAATTAAACTAACAAAGCTTACCAAGGGTCCTAGTTGCCAAGGCCTGGATACCCAGCGCAAGAGATTTAAGCTCTGGTGAGATGCATCTGTAATTACAAAACAACACTGGGTCACTTATACAGATTACTTTGTAGAAAGTTATTACACCAGTCAGTGTCTTTAAAGGTACAATTTGGATAATACACTTTGCAAAAGTGACATGAGGAGATAGATACCACTCTCATGTCTGTACACTGAATATGAATCCAGAGGCGGCAACTGCATCAAAACCATGATATTTGCGATGCTACTCACAACTCAAATCATAAGATACAGTAGCACTAATATTTCACCTTATAATTTTCCCTTCTTGCACTGAAAAAAAGAGAATTGTTAGCCAACTTGATTCTTCAATTGGTGAAACATAAATGAATTAAGTTTTTTCAAATCAAGTTATCAAGTTAAATTAACACAACTGCTTAGAAATCAAGTTAAAAAAAAACTTAATTAATTTATATTGAAGTAATTATTAAAGCTGCTTAATAATTCTCTTTTTTCAGTTGGCCAGAAGTGAGTGCACAGACCGTATGATGACCATGTAGCCAGGCGTGGCTCCCAGAGCGTTGATGAAGGAGCTGAGAACAGATACAGCCATGTAGGAGGTGAAACTGCGGCTACAGTCCTTGGCATGAGGACACTGGCCCAGCCGCACGGACGTACTGCTGCCTGCTGGGAAGGAGGCGGACACACAGCTGCAGTTGTGAAACACCTGGTGACGAGAGAGAAACTGCACTGTAGTGGGAAAACTTACTGGGAATTAATGACGTTATCACTCATCAATCATTAATTTAGATGAGAAATGTGTTACTTACAATTCATTCTGACATGTGGGATCTTGATAAAACATAATGCGATAATGAAATATTAAATACTGCTGAAAAGGCTTAAAATGAGATACTGGTAGTAACAAATTTTTGTGTACAGCTTTACCGTGTTCTTGCCGTGTCCAGTGGAGCTGATGCAGCCAGCCATACACGGAGAGATGTAGGTGATGCCGCTGTCTGAGCACACGGGCTCCCACTCCTCTGCTGAACACGCACAATCTCTGTTACACTCTGCAAAGAGCGTATTCCTGTCGGATGATATACTCTGCGTCCTGTAGGGCAAAGTAGGCTTATAATTAAGATTAGCTGTAGGTTGAGCTTCTAGAAAAATTGTTTTTGGAGGCTGTAAAAATAGCTCCTATTATAGATTAGTTTTGGTGTGTTAAAGCTGTGGTCATCTTCATCTTCCTCCGCACTGACCCGTTGTACGAGATGGTGAGCCCAGCCATGGGAACGTTATCACACTTGGTGCCAAACTTCAGCAGCAGGAGGAGGTATGCCATGAAGGATGTGGCAAAGGAGAGCTGTGCTCCTGACACCAAACTCAGTTTATACCTCTTCATCAGCAGCCCTCCCAGAAAGATCCCCACCGCCACCGCTGGCAGGTTCAACACACCTGAAAGACAAAGCAGTAGTAGCAGTAGTAGTAGCAGTAGTAGTAGTAGTAGTGCACCTACAGTAGGAAGTCTTTCACCATCAGACACCCAAAAATAGTTGCTTTCTATTAGTCTCAACAGTGTCTCTCATTTTACGATAAGAAACCAGATACTGGCAAGTATCAGAGGCAAGAGCTTCATCTAATGGACACATACTGTCTAATCATAGAAAAAGGTACTTTGTAACTGTCTTACAGAGAGTGTGCACATTTATTTATTTATCTAAATGTAATCAAACATTTAGCCTTGAGTGAATTCATGAGTTTTTGGCTTTCAAGGCGGTGGTGTTCACTCTGTCCTTAAAGGTCTAGTGTGTAGGATGTGGCACCATCCTGTGGTGAGGCTCCAAAACTGAAACTTCTCTCCTGCACCAATAGACTGTTTATTAAAGATGGGCTAGGTTATAAACCCAGCCCCCTCCATGTTAGCACATGGGAAATGGAACAAACCAAAAACTCAAAGTACACATCAAATACATTTTTCCCAAAGGGTGGTTTCTGTCATCTAAAGGTAGTTCTTCTCACAGTGATGTGTGTTCAAGTTTTTGTTTTTTTTTAAACTATGTTAATGCAATTTATTTTTCACCTATGAGGAAGTTGGCTCTGGAGGCGGACTGTCCAAACTGTTGTTCCATGTATTTGGCTTTGAAGGTAATCAGGCCGATGAAAGAGTTGAACTTCAGGATGGTCCCACAAAGGAGCAGGAAGTAGGCAGGAGTTCCCAACAGACGCTTCAGCGAGGGGAGAAAGCCTGTAGGACGGACATTCAATAAAAACACAAAATTGACCACAAACCTGCACACAAATCAGTACTTAATGTCAGTTTGAACTGGAAACGAAATGAAGTTTCATCAGTGTTTTGTTATAAAAAAAAAAAAAAGAGGATTGTCTCAACCTTTAGCGATGTCACTCAGCTTAAGGTTTTGATTGTTGTTGAGGGCGTCCTCTATCCCATCGAGGGTCTGTGAGATGGCGGGGGTGGGCTTGCCCTCGTCTCCCTCCTGCTTTGGCAGCGTGCGGGGCAGGAACCAGAAAGGAATGCTGGAGATGAGCAGGAGGGCGGAGGACACCATGAAGCCCATCCACCAGGCGCCCACCCAGCGGGCGTCTGTAGGAGTGATGGTCACACCTTCTGGATGCCAAAAAAGAGCATTCGAATGAGTGCAGCAGGAAGCCTAGTGTGTGTTTAGGCTTTCACTTTTTGTAATTTCAATCTTTCTTTGTGTCAAGTGATCATGGTCACCAGAATGGGCAAATTGCATCAGAGCTGCGACACTTTTCTTTATTGACACTGAACACTTGAAGTGGACG
Organism: Plectropomus leopardus; assembly: GCF_008729295.1. Classification (NCBI taxonomy): domain Eukaryota; kingdom Metazoa; phylum Chordata; class Actinopteri; order Perciformes; family Serranidae; genus Plectropomus; species Plectropomus leopardus. The sequence continues at coordinate 14,769,351 of NC_056484.1, forward strand.
GATTAAGTTTGTTTGAGAAATGAATTATTGATTTTACTTTATCTATCTGTGAGAGTTGAGATAAATCCTCACAGGATCACTCAGAAGAGTCCTTGCTAATACACTCTGACAGGTTTGAGCCTATTTTTATGGACGTGTGCACCCTGAGCTGCAAGCTGAGTCAAAATTAGTCTGAAACAAAGCTCTGACCAGAGTTCGCATTTCTCTTTTGTCAAACCATGAAATTTAGCCAAAAAGCATTTCCTGGTTTAACTTTATCAGCCTGTGTGAATTTTTTATTTTTAGCTCATTGTAAATTTAGATTTTTTTGAGTCTTTGATTTCAGATACAGGACGACAAAATGAAATGAGCAGTGTCAATTGCACATTTTAGCTAAGTAATAAAGCTAACGTTAGTTTTAGAGGGAAGACTAACTGATGATACACACTTCCTACATAGCAAAAATTACACTTACCAATATCAACAAATCCAATATCAACATATATTTTGGCACAATAGGAGCCCAAAAGGAAACCAAACATAGGGCCCAGGAGTGTGATGGTCTGGAGACAAGCTGCAAATCACAAAATAATCAAATCAATAGATTCACATTTTGTATGATGCCATCTAGAAGAAGGGAGCTGAAAAGACTAATTTTAACACAACTCTAATTGGAATACATTTGAGAAGAGTTAAGAAGGCAAAGGACACACATGGCAAGAAAATTAAAAAATTATATATGTTGGCTCTGCACTCCTGCCACTCACATGACGTGTTTATGTGACATCATGATATGTAGCAAACATACTTTTAATGGAAAACTAGATTTATTTTCTATTTCTACACAGTAGTGTTGTTGTCTAAACCTAACTCTGACAGTTTCAAAACATTAATCACATTATGTGTTTCAGCAGTGCATCACATAGAGAGGCTAAAAGGGCATGGCAAAACATCAGCATTTGATGACCTGGAAGTGGAAAACCAAAATAAAAAAAACCCAAAATAAACAATCAGATCTTACCTATATAGAAGGGTGAGTTTTCCGCTTTAGCGAAGTCGTCAATGTACGAGATGCCCAGAGGTGTGACAGGGGTTTCTCCAATCCCCCGCAGAGTGTTCCCCAGGAACACATAGATCCACATGTTGGAACCAGACTCTCTCACACAGGCTCCATGGAGACAAAACAAGAAAGCATGATATTGATTTTGTTGCGAAGATCTGATTGTTTAACATTATACATGTATTAAATGTTTAAAATCACCCAAATTTTGTTGTATAACATGCAATGGAAATAAAGGTCTATCTATCTATCTATATTGCCATGAAAAGCGGTTGTTTTTTAATGAGACATTGCTGCGTCTTCTGCCCGAAGTGCAACAAAAGAGTGGCTGATTATTTCCAAAATATCACTGCATTTCCAGAGGGGATTGTGCCAAAACCAAACCAAAACTAGTTATTTTAAGCCAAAACATTTTTACCATAAACAAGTCATTTTTGTACCTAAACCCAATCACACGTTAACCACAATGTTGTTGAAACATAAACATTCAATTTATCTGCGACATAATAAATGCAAATGTCACATATTCATTGTCTGAGGAAACATGCAATGCCAGAAAGTTTTCTGGTTATTGGCTTGAACAGATTCTTACAAAACGTGTGTTTCTAAAGGAAGACTTTGGTGCATGTGTATCAAAAGCCCCTTCCCATTCTCAAGTTATTGAAAAAGAGAAAAATAAAGTCTACAACCTCAATTATTCTACCTCAAACCAGATGTATGAATACAATGTCCTGTTGGTTCAGTATCAGTGTAAGAGGATTCTGCTTTAAGCTTGCATACTTCTGCATTGTGAATTCCATATTGTGTTTCTTTTCAAATACATCTCATCAGAGTAGCTGAACAGGATCAATGCATTGCATTCTGTGGGTCTATGATGTGATTTTGCAAGAAGAAGAATCCATTATGGATCAACAATAGTGAGACTGAAATAACATTTCAACTGAAGCCCATCTCAAGGAGGTGGAACTGATTGGAAGGATGCATAAACAGATCTGTGTTTGTTTATTACCATAAATATTAGAGATCACTGCCTTCTCAGTGACGCTATTAGGTAAGACCTGATGCTCCCACATATTATTCTTTCTCCTTTTTTCCTGTAGTCTACATACAGACTGATTGGTGCTGGATAACTTGAGCAACTATGTGCAAGTATGTCGACAGCACAGGAGGTGAGAGGCTCTGACGGTCAGACCAGGATCAGTGCATACCAGGGATAGTTGGAAGAGAGCCATGACTTGTTAATGCTTTTTAACCAGATTCACAACAAAAACTGGGTTTCTTAGAACATAAAATGTTTCTCTGGTCCAGAAACGCCTTTTGCTGAATTACTGATTTACTACTACTTTAGCATTATTTTACTGAAAAAAAAAAAACCTCCTCCTAACAAAGAGTTTTGCTCTTAATACTGATTCTGTCTTAAGTCCCATTATTACATTGGTCATGTGATCACAGCCGTCGCAGTTACATGGTTTGCATACAAATTTATGGCTCATGATTGCTTGGGTTGTATACGAGCTCTGGTGCATTAATTATCGTAGGTATATATATATAAATAGCACGTAAGAACAACCTGTTTGCTTTGACCTGCTGATGGTGCTAGAAGGAAGTCAAAGTTATCCTCTAGACAATATCAGTCTCCATACAATATTTCAATATATACATTTGTTGTTGAGCCATTTCAGTCAAGGGAGCAGTGGCCCGACCGACATTTCCACCCACAGAGCCATGCTGGCTGAGCCAAAAGTGAATACCTATATTCTGGATGTGTGCTAAAGGTGAACGATGAGTGTATTTTCTGCATAAAAATGTTGCTAACTGGATATCCAAAATACTGATACAACAGTTGAAATCATGTTAAAGGTTCCCATTTGAGCCCAGTGTGTAGCCCACTTACATTTGTTGTGTTCCACAGAGGGCTCAATCTCAATTTCAGGTACTTCTGTTCTCAGTGGATCCGCACAGGCGGCGATGTTCACACTGTGATTCTGGAAAACCTGAATGACTGTGTTGTACTTGTAGCTGTGAAAACCACAAAGAGACATTTTAGGAATATTTCAACACCAAAAGACACAAAGATTTGAACATCAGTTCCTCACCCAGTGTTAAGTTAAATTTGTAAAGAAACTCCAAGGTAAATGAGGAATTTGAAGATGGCGAACGCTCTTGATGAATGGAGTAAAAGGGAGCTGCATTTATTGCAACATCACCATGTAAAAACATCTGTTTGAAAATTCTCAAACAAATCCTGCAGTATAATCCAAGTCTCATTTATCCAGTCATATGCTCAGTACTTCCCAAACACATGGATTTATTCTCAAACCTTAAACAGCACATGTGCGCAAGTCGCCATGCATGAGACTGCAGGCTAGATTTAGCATATTGTCACCACTCTACCTTGCCATCAACAGCCTTTTCCAGCTGGTAACTGAAGCTGTTATCTCTTCAAAACCTTCAGACTCCACTGTCAAAATGGTAATTTTATCAGAGCTGCCTTGATCAGTACTTTGTGTTATTGTGTGACTTCAGTTAATCCAAATCAGTTCCTTGAAAACACCATTCATACTATAACACAAACAAACTGATCCATGCAGTGGTAGACTCCGGTGAACAGCAAGGTCAAATTACTGTTTTTGTTAATGAGATCTGGCTTTGAAGAGAGCATCCATAATTTTCACTTTCAGTAAGTTAAAACAGTGAAAATATTAAAAATATAGCATACACTTAAACTCATATTGACTGTTTTTTAGGTAGCTGAACTACATTTTGTACAGTCTGATGCACAGATCAGTAACTTCACTGTTTATGCAAAAGTGATTCAAATAGTAAGGGTTTTTTTTTGTGTAAATGCATGTGTTTGGGAAGTACTCAACATAAGACTGGATAAATGAGATGCATTGAAGAGCACAAATTGTGTGAAAGTTTGTAAAAGAATGTGATATAGTTTAGCTTCTATTAAACACGGCCTCCAGTTGCTTCTATTTATCAAGTCAGTTCATCAGTTATAATTCAATGTAAAAACTGATAAGTCGTTGATATACAAATGCTCATTGTGATGTATTCCTTTGAACAACATCATTTGGAGCATTATTTAAAAATCATTTTTGTTTGCATCTACAAATTTAAGCATTTTTTTTTTTTTGCGCTTACCGTCCCATGAAGAAGTGTGTCAGGCCGGTGAGAAAGGCCCCTAAAGCCATGAGGAAACAGCCCACAGCAATGAATCTGGGGCGATGTAGCTTGGCCCCAAAATAGCTAACAGCAGCGAGAAACAGCAAGTTGCCTGCCTCCAACACAGAGAAAACAAGAAACCGAAAATAACAAATTATAGATTTGGAAAATAATAAGCTACAGAGCCAAAGACAAAAAAAGTGGCAGAAACAAATGTAACAGATCAGATGTGCAAAATGTATGAGATCAATCAAAGTGTATGGTACCCATCTCAAAACTGCCATCTATGAGTCCTACATGAGTGCTGGAGAGGTCGAAACGTCTCTCAATCTGAGTGATGGAGCTCTTCATGTAGGTTCCAGTCAGTGCCTTGGAGAAGCAGGCGAAGGACATCGCCACAATAAACAACTAGAAAACATAAGAAGAAATGTAAGCCATCAAAATAGGCTAATTTATGTCTTTTAAATCTATACTGTAAATGAAAAGTTACTGTGATTTTCTGATAAATATCTACCATTTCATTTTCCCACTTTGATTTAATTAAAAAAATCTTAAATTAAATCTTAAAATTTTTAAACCCGCAATTTGCTGCATTCTTATTACAAAAATATTGATTACGGCCACTATAATACTCAAACTGAAAAACCTTAAACCAGCACCCAGTTTTTCCTTTTCTTTTTGGTTTAATTGACGACTATGAACAACAATATTTGAAACAGTTCCAAAATTGTTGTTCTCATTAGCTACTTAAACACATCAACATGGATAAATTGAGTTCTTGTTGAAAAATACAGAAGCTACCCTTTAACAGTTCCTGCCTCTTCCATAGCAGCCTCCACAGTCTCTGTGGGCACCCTGGACTCCCGTTACTACTAACTTAATTTCCATTGGGGATATTCTCCTGCAATTTCTGCTATCTACTGTGTTTTATCTATTATGTTGTACTGCAAAGGAAGTTTTCATTCTCAGCTTAAATTTGATTAGGTAGGACTCAGTCTGACAGGTATGGACCACTTTGGGCTGTGAATTCTCTTAAAAACCTTAATCAGTACTCATTAATCAGTGTGTATATTTTGTATTATTTTGTGTAAGTTTGTGTGTGTGTGTGTGTGTGTTTGGTGATTATTCTGATCATTTGCTTTTCAGCCCAGTATCTCCACACATATATAGTAAAGGAGTCTTGTATGCAATAGTTGTAGTCAATGTGTTTTGGGAGAAATGCTCCATTAATTCTGCAAATGCTGATGTAGTGCGGCAATCAGGCGAGGCTGAGCTCAGGACTGATATTGAAGTGTCTGACAAAAGCTGATATGCTGATCCAGATGAGAAATGTGGTTTGCCAAGATTTTCCAAAACATCATCATGATCAGCTCTTGGCTTGATTCTACCTACTTTGGGGGAAAGCATATCTCCGAAAACGCTCATTTGACCACAACTGATGTGCATCTCACATTTTAAGCATTTCTCCATCCATCTATCATCTATATGCACTTCTTGAAGTTTGTCCTCTTCAGTGGCAGTGGTGCCCCTGGGGGGGGGGGGGGGGGGCGGGCAGGGAGGCCATGGCCACCCTGATACAATCACTGTTGGACCCCCTGTGTGGTGGAAATAATTTGAGGCCAACATTACTGCATTTAAGATGCTGTGCGCACCTATTTGTTAAGCGAAGTGAAAGTAGTGGTATCTTGTAAAACTAGTCAAAACCTGAAAAAAAATCAGGCAATTAAAGCAGGACAATGAGGGTGTTGTGTTATTTTATGTTGATGATTTACTCTGATTGCATCATCAGGATGAACTTCAACCTTTAAAGAAAAACAGAATTAAAAGTAACAAGCAGAAGGCTTTCATACTTTGAGAGTGGAGATGGGGCGTTTCCTGCTCTGCTCATCAGGCTCACACAGAGCCTGCTGGCTGATCAGCTTGTCTCCGCCCTGTGCTGCTTTCTCCATCCTTCACTCAGTGTTTGTCTGCCAGTCTATCTACCTGTCCTCTGGCAACTACAACAAAAGCAGAAAAAGAAAAAAAAAATCAATAAAAGTAGGAATGTCAACTTAAAGACATGGAAAATGTGTTTTGACTACATTCAGAACACTTTAACAGTTTATATAAAATCCAGTTGTGAAGTGAAGACCTACTTAAAGGTATAGCTTTAACCGCCTGGCACTTATATTACAGTCTTATTTTACACTATAAGTGATTTCTCCTTTCCTCTAAAATACCCAGTGGGTACCTGAAATTTACATACAATTAAGTCAGTCCTTACTAATATTATTTGTTACTCCCTTGTTCTGCCATGCATTTAAGTACTGGTAGAACCAGCTAAGTATTTTATAGTTACTGTTCATACAATGTACTGTACACTGTAAATTAAGAGCACTTGCACTGTAAGTAGACTATCGGGTAATTACATTGTAAGTCATAATCTTCATTGTAAATTTTGTCAACTAGTCACATTTTGCTTAAAATGGAAATGCTACTTATTTATAATACACATCATATAAAATGGTATCTAATAAATGTTAATTTTCTTAAATGTAGCCGTCTGTTGAAAAATTGGCAGTTATATTCTTATAGTAATGATTACCTTTGCACAGACATTATAGTTTACCAAGTTTTTCATTCATCACTCAGTAATCACTGCATAATAAAGCTTACAAGCATGGACAGTTTAAAGAACTTCAGATAAACAGTCAGTTTAAAAAGATGCATGTTAACTTATCAACTTTTTTGTATTGAAGTGCAAAGCCAATCCTGTCACTTTGGTTTCACGTTTGAATTTGCAAAGTGATTGAAAGCAGAGAATCTGCATTGGTACCTGTTTAAACTCCACCAGCGTCTTGTCCTCACAGTGCTCTCAGCTTAGTTAGCATCAGGAGCTGCAGGCTGAATCCATATCAGAGAGGAAAATGGTTTCTGATGACATCTCATTTGTCCTCTGGAAAACTTGAGCAAGAAAGCAAAGTAACACATCAACCAGTGTGTTTCCATTTCATAAGTCCATGAATTCCCCTCAGCTTTAGCCCAGTAAATACTCAAAAGCACAGCCTGTCTTTAAAGTCTTTAAAGATCAATACTAGACCAGCAAGTCAATCAGAAGCATTCAGATTTAGAGGAACAGCAAAATCACTAGTGCAAAGTTTAACAATTTACCTAGTGCATCTCCAGGCCCAGGGGACAGGGGTCTCCCCTCTCTTCTTCTTCTGCTTCTCTTTAAGCAGCCATGTGTCTCTCGTCCTACTGAGAGGAGAAAACCTGCTCTTCCCAAGCTCCTATTCTCCAGTGTGAGGGCAGAGCAGTTACTTGGAACCAGCGGGACAAAAGGCCTCACGCATTTTTATTCCACACACATGCCAGCCAGTCCAGGAGGGGGACAGCAACAAGAGAACAGGGGGGAGGCGGAGGGGAGACAGATTAGTAACTCCAAACCAGGAATTATTTTCTTCTCATAAGGTAAAAATATCAGATGCTTGTTGCTTTTAACAAGTGTATAGGTGTACTTTGTTCACATTTGATCAATCAGACTCATTTTTTAGATTTGCTGGATTGTTTTGATAAAGAGGTCAAATATGGAACAGTGTTTCCCAGTATTAACAGTGAGTGTCGGTGTAAACACGTGTCTGGGAATGCTGTATTAGTCCAGTGAACAGTGGGGGGTTCAGGCAGCCAGGCAGCAGGTCGTTCAATCAGCTTTGGCCCCGCACAAATTCCAAAGATTAAGATTAAGAGCCTTCACATTCCTGCACAGCAACAGTGAAACAAGTGTTTGCCATATTACCTTGCTTGCATGTCTTTTATCTCTGTATCTAGTGTCAGGTGCATTCAGACAGGAATGCAATTTGCTACTTAGATCATTAACTGCTGCAAATTAGTTCATAGATACTTTTAGACATAATTTTCCATATTCTTCATCACAGATTTCCTCTTGCTGGCTTTGGTTAACAGAAGCAGTGAGACATCATCAATAGCATCACTTCACAGTGAATATTTTGTTGTGGAGAGTGCAGCCTGCTGGCGAAACCACACATTGCACACAGGTTCATGAGCACCAACACACTAAAGAAAAACAAAATGAAGAGAATTAATGAAATAAAGAACAGAGATTATACTCACCAGCCACTGTATAAGGTACACCTCTTCCACTGCTTGGTAATCAGCCAATCACATTGCAGAAACTCAGCATCAAAGACGATCTGCTGAAGTTCAAACCAAGCATCACAATAAAAGGTGATTTAAAGAGACAACTCACCGCAGCATCAAAAGTACATATTTTTCCTCTTACCTGTAGCGCTACTTATCAGTCTGGATTGTTTTGATGCCAAGTGTTGGAAATACCAGCCATAACAATGTCTGACTTCTTTCCAATATAATGGAACTAGATGGCACTCAGCTTGTGGTGCTCAAAACGGCAAAAACAAATAAATACATTTAAAAAAAAAGTTGTATTTATGCTGAGACAACAAACAAAAGGGGGTCCACTTTGGTACTAGCAGCTGTACCTGTGCAAAGTGTCTAGTGAGTGCTTAGCATTTCCATTTTAAGCTAAATTAGACAAGTAAACAACTTTTTAAATACTTAATAATAGTATAGCATTATAGCTATACTGGTGTAGTAACGAGGGTTAAACAATAAAAACACATGAGAAAGGTTCAAAAGTAAAGCACAGTTGCAAAATAAACTATTTGTCCAATAACATTAAAAGAAAACACATCAGAAGAGGAACAAAGCAAACACAGAGGAGTCAAAGTCTATGTGATGACAACCTTCAACTTCAAACACACCAGACTGGCATGTGAACACACATGTTCAAAAAGAAAGATGAGATAGTCTTGTAGTATACAGATTTACATAATACACAAGTAATGATTAACTTTAACTGTGATCAGCACTGGATGATATTCCTATGGGGGGCTACAAATGCTACAAGCTAGAGTGGTAACGAAATGCAATAAAATTAATTTTAAAACCAAATACTTCAGACACCCTAATTGTGTCAATATTTACTTTTTCAATGTTAAAGTCTCTGTTTTGAGGCTGGTATTGTAAATAAACTCAACCAGATTGCCAGTGGATGTAGAACTGGAGACTTTTTAAGATAATTGATGTTAGGTAAGTGACCAGTGTTGTCGATGCCATTAACTTATATTAAGCTATAACTGGTCTTGTATAAATTGAGGGGCAAAAATAAGTAAAAGCTTTTTGCAGCCTTAGCAGAGCATTTCTCTTTTAAATAATAGACTAATGATGTGATCATTAATTGTGAAAAATTGTCTTTAATGCTTATAGATATACTTCAAGGACAATCAATGAAACTGTAAAAAAGAAAAAAGGATAAGATGATGAAACAAAATGTAGCAACATACTAAAACTCAACATATAAATTCTCATAATTAACAGCAGTTATATATTAGCTGATGATACATTTTCGTTGATGATTATGAAAATAACAGAGTATCCTTATCCTTTTTTAACCACTAACCTACTTTTTTTTGCATTTTTCTCTTGCTTTCTAACTCTTGAGCTGTTGTAACGTGTGAATTTCTCCAGTGTGGGATTAATAATGTTTTGTATTGTTTGTCTTATCTTAAATAACAGAGTAAAACAAAGTACAATCAAGTTTAAGTTACACTCTGCTCATTCATAATCCACTGTCCGAACTATAGTGAACTTATCCAGACACCAAACACTGGTGGTTCAGGAAATGTGTTGTACCAAGCAGCAACCTCCAAGGCTGAAAAATAAAGCCGATGTGATAGTGCCAAAAACTGCAGTTCCTCTAGTGGCCACTTGAGGTTGGCTCCAAGAGCGAGTAAATGCCCATGGACCCCAATTTTAATATGACCAACTTTACAACAGAAACAGCCTGGTACAAAAAACTGTTTTGGTCTCTATATCTAATTTCAACATTCATGATAACTGTACTTTAAAAAAAATTATAATGTTATTAAGGCTTGCATAGATAAGGGCAGGGCTGCTTTGAATGACAGGCTGTTGCTACAGTCTATAAAGTGTGACCCTTCCATCCCAAAACGGTCACTTCTGGGTTCAAACATCCAACATGGCTTCAAAACCTCCACAAACCAATACGCAATGAAACAAGGCTATTGGCATTATTTTTGTACAGTCTATGGATAAGATTTAACATTTCTAACAAACTCTCAGTCTCACTGAAAAACATGAAAGAAAACATTGTCTATTACCAAAAAACATGACCAGTTGTTAATATTACAAAGTGTTGCTACCACATGTTTGGCTGTCAAACACTGCAGTTGTCTTGTGCTGGTATTTAAAACTATACTAAACTATACACTGTACATATATTGGACATATACTGTATACATGTTGGCAAAACAGTCACTGCACGCAAATGACTTTAAAGCTGTAGGATGAGACATCACTATCATTATCTGACCTAATACTATTCAAGTATAAATGCTAGACAGCCAACTGTTTTGAAGTAGAGCTAAAAATGACCTCTAAGTTGATGCATTTTTGGAAAGATGTGGAATGCACATCATTTAATGTCATTTGATTATTTATATTAACACTATGCTCAAGTCCAGATCTTTGACCTTTGAAGTGAACAAACTGTGGTAGATGTTTTCAGCACAATATCTGTGTAAAAAAAAAAAAAGAAAGAAAAAAAAGAAAAGTAGTGTGCTGCTCGAAGACCAAAGAGCGCTGACACTGTACCATGCCCACATTAGGTCGTATGTGTGATGGATGCATCACAGTACTTGTGGAAAATCTGTCGTCCACCTGCATTATTCAACGGCGTTGCCTTCCTCAAACACCTTAAACAGTGCTCTCATTGTCTGCATCTTCTTTGGTTTGAGCAATGTTGATGTTGGCATGTCCATTGCCTGCCGTGTCCCCCTCCAGTCCATTTTCTTTGGCCGGATTCTTCAGTGCTAACTTCTTCTGTCTTTTGACAATTGTGAAGTAGAGGAGTCCCCAAAGCATGTTGGAAAGGCAGTAGAGTCCAGTAATCAACCCTAAAAATGTCATTCTGAAAGTAGAGTACATTTTAACAAGTTAAATTCAGGTTTTTACTTCACTGAATTGCTCTCATGTCTGAGTTCTGAACAAAACAACTATTCTATCGAGTGAAACTTGTGTATTGAAAAATAGGCATAGAAATCCATTAGAGACTTTCAAAATGTTAATGAAGGTGGGACTAGTTCTTGGCCAGAAACAGCGACTTCCTGGAAATTTTCAAATATGTAATCATCTGTAAAAAAACAAACTTGCAGTCTTAACTATTTGGATTTTGAACAGATGAAACAAAAAGAGGATATAAGATGCTGAATTATGAGCTTTGGAAGTGATGGTGGCACCAGAGCCAAGCCGGCTGTTGTCAGTCTTTATGCTAAACTCAGCAAATTAGACGCTGGCTGTAGCTTCATATTTAAGCTAAATTCTTGAAAGTGAGCATACTTCTTAAAATATCAATCCTGGTACTGGAAATGCCTTCAAAATGTTGGATCAGGTATCAGTGAATATGCACCGATCGAATACCATGTAATTTATCGTTAAACTCTAAAGTAGTTTTAACACCCGCTTAAAACAGCATTTTTACCAGAAATCTACATTTTGCTGCTCTAAAACAGTAGCCTACACACCAAGTCGCGCTGTGCAGTCACCGGCAACTACTTCTTTTAGGGTAGCAAAGAAGAACTAGTATCACATAAAAAATGTTAGCGTTAGCCATCAGCAAACTAGATAATACAAGATAGTTCTGTAGCGTTCATTTTCTGTATTTGTTCATGTTTTATAAAGGGTTTAACATGAGCCATGCCATAAAACAATCAACAATAATTTCAAATCCACACAGAGTTAGTTGTATACAGCTGTTAAATTTTTCTTTAATGCAATGGTATTGGATCAGTACTTGTTATCAGCCAATAGACAAGTTCAGGGATCGGAATCAGTATTGGATCTAGATAACATTTTCAAATGAATAACACACATCTTCCTCAGGAATATTATGTGTAGGATATTCAAGCAATAAAATAAGATTCTGCTTTCACAGTACCTGAATGCATCAGCGTCATAGAGTCGACATGCTCCACGGCCTCCACAATGCTTGGTACCCCACTTCAGACAGGTTCTGTCAATCAGTGCTCCAAAATATATCGGAGGAGGTATCCCACCTGAAAACGCACAAGTAAATGTAACTAATGTTGCTCCCAGTAAAAGGATGGGCCTGTAACCTATACATTCAACAACTATTTCTGTTACTCACCCAGAGTTCTTACTATCAGTGTCTGCATACCCAAAGCCAGTGACTTCAAGTCTGGCTGTATGGACCTGGAAGATTATCACAAACATTATCATATCAGACTCTGACATCACCTTTCTTGCTTAAAGAAAACGCAATATTACATAAAATAGTGTTACTGAGGCAGCTCACACAAAGTCACAAAATCAGGACATATGCCAAAAAAACGATAAAACACTGCTGGACATCATTATACTCAGTCACAGAACGATGTGAGCTCTTCTAGCTTAAGCGTCTCTGACCTGAGCAGTACGATGTATCCCGGCGTGCCCCCACAGGCAGAAATGAAAGACCCCACGACAGACAAAGCCATGTAGATTTTGAATATGTGATCACAGTTGCTCCTCCTGGGGCACTGGCCCAACACTGCGGACATGTTCATGCCTGGAGTCATTATCTCACCAGTGCAGGTGCAGTTATGAAACACCTAAAGAACCAAAAGACAAAAATGTGAATACTTACTTAATCTACCAGTTTTATCTACCAAAAAACTTTCCAAAATATATGCCTAGTCCCAATAAGACGCCATCCCTTTTACTAGCCCAGTGTGGCGACACATTTTGACAAATAAAGGCCTTTCTCAATTAGAAGCCTGGTCTGGCTGTAATGCAGTTTGTTTTTATAGAAGTTGTTTGGATGTATAAAACTGGATTGTTGGCTACCCGCTGGAGATAACCTTGGGTAGCTGCTTAGATCATGCATACAAAATGTATATATGTTTATTTTTAACTTTGTCATCACTCAGTAAATTTAACTGACACCATGAGCACCAAATAGAAGTATTAGTGGAGTAGTGATAAAAAGAAAAGAAAAAAAAGAAGAGATTAGTAGATGCAGAAGACTATTAGAAATTAAATTATTAGAAGTACTAGAAATATAAGTTGCTGACTTACTATTTCCTTTCCAGTGCCAGTGGAGGTCTGGCAGCCTGCCAGGCAGGGCGAGGCATACGTCACTCCATTGTAGGCACAAACTGGGTCCCAATGCTTCATTGAGCAAGAACAGCCCATGTTGCACTCTGACAGCAAGGTCTGTTGGTTGAAGGACACTTGAGGAACCCTGGTGCACACAGACATGGACAGAGATGCATGAGAAGGGGATAAATGCCTTTCTACGTAGATCATTCTTAAATCATGATAGAGTCAAAATCATCTCAACCTTTGACAAATAAGCTTATTTAGCATGTTTTCATGTTGTTCACCCAAAAATTGTAAGAAAAATATACACAAATTTTACTGTAAAATTGTGGCAAAATACTGGCAGCACTAGTTACCAGCATCCTACCGTTATTTTACAGTATCAGTGCCATAAATTACTTCAACAGTATATTACTGTTAAATTAATGACATTATTCTACAGTAGACTGTGGGGTCAACAGTTTGATATTGGCTCAAAAATGCATAAACATTTAAAGTGTTTCACTGTAATTTGAAGAAAAAAAGCCTTTTTTATAGCAATTTGTTATTGTAAATTTCTGTGGAATTACATGTAGTTCCCAGTATCCTACTATTATTTTATCATGGCAATACTGTAAATTACTTCAATAGTGTATTACCAGTAAATGTATTACACTATTCTACAGCTGAATGTGAGGTTGACAGTGTAATAATGGCACTAAAAGGCATCAAGATTTACATCGGTTTTACTGTAATTTTGAAAAAAAAAAAAAAAAACGAACCAGAATTTTACTGTTAAAACTTAGCCATATTTTTACAGCAGTTATATTTGCTTGGAAAAGCCTAAAGATTTATGTTTTACTGTAATAAAAAAGATGCACATAACATGTTAGAATTTGGCCATATTTATAAAGCATCTTGTTACACTGTAAAATAAAAAAACAAATAACTACAAAAAAGAAAAACAATAGACTGAGTGTAAGGAAAATTTGTAATGCACCCATCCCTTTCCTAACTCCACTAATGTTCATGTAAATGGACGGTCTGCACGCCACTCACCCCTGATATGTGACTGTGAGACCTGCCACCTCTGCCTTGTCACAGCTGATGAAGACCTGCATGAAAAGCAGACATAAGGACCCGATGGAAGCCGTCATCGACACCCTGGCTGCTCCGATGACACCCAGCTTAAAACGCTTCAGTACGAAACCTCCGGTGATGATACCCAAAGCTACTGCTGGCAGGTTAAGTATACCTGGATGGATGAATGGAGAAATGCACGATCAATATACTGGAAATACTATAAAATTGGAAAAAAAAGTCCCTCTTATCAAAATTGGATGCCAAAATGTAACAAAAACACTGCATAACACTTTGAAGAATACAAATATAAAGTGATATGGGGCATTGGGAAATAATGACATGGATGTATTTGAATATCTATTATTTAGTGTAGGTACCTTTCCTAAAAGCCCTGTCAGATGAACTTTAGTACACCGTCATCAACACTGCTTGTCATCTTCAAAATGTAAACACTGGAAATAATTTAAACTATTTCATATCTATCACATTATCATTTTAAGAATTTATCAATTTATTTTAACAATTTCAACTGTGTAGTCATTACTGTTAGCAGATGATTTCAGCGAGGCCTACATAATTTCAGCTATTTAAACAATTTTTTAAGTCTATTTTAGCGCATCAATTTAAGCCATACGTATATCCATTACTTTTAGCAATCTCAAAAGTTTATTTAGTACTTTTAGCTAACTATTTCAAGATGTTATTCATTATTTTAGGTAAAATTTAACCATTTATGCATTTATGGCTAACTAGCTCAACAGCTGTTTTTTTTTTTACCTTACACAACTGTCTGAACTGTTTACGATACTTTTAGCTAATTATTTCAACTATTTCATTATTATTTTTAGGCAAATTTTAACCATTTCTGCATTACTCTTAGCTACATATTTTTGTTTCCATTTAGTTAACTGTTTGAACCATTGATCCATCACCTTAAGCAATATTTTAACCATTTATTCACTTTTAGCCACCTACTTCAACTTTTTAGGCTTTTCTTAACTGAGTACTTCAACTTTTTTCAATGAATTTGGCTAACTATTTTACACAATTATCTATTACTTTGGGAAATCAATTTTAAAAATGTGTCCATTAATTTGCTAACTCGTGAACACTCTGGACCCAATACTGATGTCACACTGTGCCAGGTTTTTTTCAGCACAACCATATTTCCACGTACACCACGTTGTGTGCATTTGCATTAAAATGGTTCTCCACAGCACCTGATTGCTGTTGTTCTCACGTCACGTTTCATAATAGCAGGTGATTGTCGAACAATGACTTTAAAACATCAATATGCCAACAAAAACAATGCTAGCTGTGCTGGTAAACAGTCATTAAAAGCTAATCATAGCTTAGGGTACTACTTTCCAGAGAAACACAAAAGGAGAGCTGACAGTGGGCTACTTAGTGCTTACTTTTCAAGCCAACTTTATCTCTCGCAATCACACTTCCCTTCAATAACATCATTGTTTCAGTAGCCTTGGGCTCCAGGCTGTAGTACAGGAAAGACAGAGTGAATGGGGATCAGTTTTGGCTCTGTACCTATGAGGAAAATGGCCTTGGAGGCGGACTGGCCGTAGATTTGCTCCAAGAATTTTGGCTTGAAGGTGATCATGCCAATGAAGCCGTTAACAGCCACAAGGTACATAAGGACCATCAGCGTGAAGATCCTGTTATTGAAGAGTCTTTTCAGAGATGGAATGAAACCTGTGAAAAACAAAACACAAAGAGAGATTATAACACTCAATGTATAAAATTAACACAAATAAGATTTTAAGCAAAAGTGTTAAAGGATGGCTTCCATAAGAGATGTGAGCATTTTTAACTTAGCATTAATTTTAGAAAGTCTTTTAGTTGAGTGTTGTAACTGTATATAGCATTGATATTTGTGTTTTTACTGTAACTATGTTTTAATTCTATGTTATCTTGATGTAAATATTTACCTTTTGTCCTCTTTTTATCATAACTGTTATTTTGTGCATGTTATTGTTTGTAACCTTGATATTTTCTATTTTTTTCTTCTTTTTCTTTACTAAAAGCCCAACTAGAGACAGGAGTTGGAAACTAGTAATAGCTATAATCTCTAAATGTGAAACATTAGTTACTACAGCCTGTTTGCGACAGGCCAAAGTTGCACTACGTTAATTTGCATTTTCCCTATCAAATAAACTACATGAAAAAGCATAAAATAAAAGTAGATATACTGAGAAGCACAATAGCTTTCTTATTATTGACAAAGTAAATATAGAAATGTATCGAGTCAAAAATAATTTAGTGTCCTAAGTCAAAATAGCAACCCTTTTGAGAATGAAATGCCTGTTTGTTTGAAATGTTGATGTTTAAAAACTTTCTATCTATATCTGGCTAATGTATGCTTGTGTTTATTTACATTTGGCAAAATTACCTAGATTGACATTTATTTTCTGATTTAACTCCCGCACTAGATTTTATCTAGCATATTTTAATCTTATACACGTATTTTTTTGTTACCTTTAATCTTCTCATCTATTTTGAACTCTTACTTACTTGCTACTTTTTGAAAATATTATCACTTTAATATGATCACTTACAAAGGTGAATTCTGTTTTGACATAACGTTGTGAAATGTTCAACTCTACAACATTACTGGCTCTTAGCTTATGCAACAGTTTTTTTCTGTCCTGTGGTGTCATTCAACTTTTGCCAAGATTGGGCAATTCACTGAGTTGGTTTGTCTGGGCTTTACCTGGTTAATGATTAAACACATCAATTGTAAATTTTCAAAGTGACAAATGTCTTGGTGTTTAAAATTGAGAAAATCACTGGAGGCATGCATTGTTTTGCTGCTCATAGAAAAAGCTGTGGAACTTGAAATAAAAACATAAAAAAAACTACTGCAAACAAAAAACCTACTGGAAAACCTTATTTCTAACAGAAATTTCTGTCAAGTCATAGATGATGAACCGCCCTTAAATGCAGAGTTTTGCATGTCATCACCTTCTCAGTGCTTTGTAGCATTTTGATACAAAAGCTTGTACCTTTAGCCAGCTCCTGGAATGTAAGCGGCTTCTCCTCATGTTCTTGGTTTTCGTCTGGCAGGAAATTCTCCTGCTCTGCCACTGTGGCGAGCTCTGTGGCCTTACTCTGGCTCTGCTCTTGCCCCTGCTTGGGCAAAGACTTGGGCAGGAACCAGAATGGGATACTGGACAGCAGGATAATGGTGCCAGTCACTATGAAGCCCAGCCACCAGGCCCCCACCCAGCGGGAGTCTTTGTGGTTGATGGTGACACTGTCTGGGAGAGGACGAGCAAAGACGACAGATTATGGACTTTTATTGGTGCGCTTTAACCATTTTTGGTGTGACAGTTTACATATAAGCCAGGGGATGTCAGGGGCTATCAACAGCTCTAATCCAGGCAAGTAGTAAATAGTAAACTAGTAATACTAGGTCAACATTTGAAACTTAAATGACAAACTTTTTTGCTCTTTAACGATGACCTTGCCATAGAGAGGAAAGGTTAATTGTTTTGCTTAAGGGCCCTTTGCTGCCAGATTTTAACTAAGGGTTTATGTGTAAATTGTCTGCACACAGCCAATTACTCAATATTGGTCTTATCAATATAGGCTATCACTGATAAAGGAATATTTCACCCATAAAATGACCAATTTTGTATCAGTTCCTCACTCTGTGTTACGCTGAAGTTTGTGAACACTACTTTGTTTATCTTGCACGCCTCCACGGTGAACAAAGAATCCCAAAACAGGGGGGCTGAGTAAGAGTAGCACACTTGTGCAAGCATCTGCATTTGAACTTGTTCATGCCATTGCATAATTGATGTAAATAATGAGGTTTTAGCAGAAATGCATGTGCATGTTTAAGCTGTAGCATTGGTGTACTCTATGTGATGACCGGGTATACGCCGCTTACACACTAAGAAAGCTCCAGGATTTCTGTATACACACTTAAAAATGCGTGAGAACAACTTTTGTGACAAAACCTTCTTTTCAGCAAATTCTTTGCACAAATATCAGATCAAGTGATGTGATAACAAACTGAACAAATGCTCAGTGCATAACGTGTTACAGCTGAACAAGTGTAACGAGTGATTTGGATGCGCTGAGAGCTGACAGTTATTGGCAATCAGAGAAGAAATTAGCGGTAAAAAGATCAAGTAGTGATAACTGTACAGTGCAGATTTGGGAGGGTGGAGGTTTAGAAGTTTTGATATAGTTTTGCTGTTATTAAATGCAGTCTCCTATTACACTTCAGTTCATCAAGATTTTTTTCTGTTTTTTTTCAAGTTATTTTTCACTGTGCAATAAATATTATTTTCCAAGAATATTGGTCACTCATTACATTGCAACTGCATTTATTTTGTGTACGAACAAAAAAAACTGGAGGATGACACATGATTTGTATTATGATGGAGTCTTGTAATCCCATGTGGGATGGGCAAGAAATGGCATGACACAAAAATAAAAACTAACTAACTAACTTACAAAAAAAAATATTCTTCAGGAATTCAACGTAACCCAAATGGTCATTTTGTGGTTGTGGTATTCCTTTATTGGATAAAACTACCCAAAACACAGTCTGCCCATTTTGCCACATTAACAGGTCTTGTTTTTTGTCCCTCTTATACTGAGAAGAGCCATACCTAAATCCACAGATCCAACATCCACGTAGATCTTGGCAAGGAAGGACCCGAGCATGAAGCCAAACATGGGTCCTAGGATTCCCACTGTGTGGATGCAGGCTGGGGAATGGCAAACCAGAGAAAGAAAGGTTACTGTCACATCGCTCAAGCATTATCCAAATTACGCAGGGGAGGCATACAGAGAAGCAACAAAACACAAATAGCAGGACATTTTGTAAAATAACATGTTTGGAGAGTAAAAAGTAACTAACCCAAATAGAAAGGCGTGTTCTCTTCTCTGGAGAAGTCGTCCAGGTAGGACACACCCAGAGGCATGACTGGAGTTTCTCCAATCCCACGCAGCATGTTTCCCAAAAATACATAGATCCACAGGGAAGAGCCGGCTGCCTTTTCACAAGCTGAGGGAGGAACACATGACTTAGAATGTGAAATGAAACTTGACAAAACATGGAAATCGCTTCCTTCTGCTTTTCTGTATTTATTGTTGTGGCATCTTATCTGTTTGCCATTTACCTGTTCTAGCGTCTAAATCGGGTGCCTCATCTGCTTCAACCAGGCTGTGATTGGCCAGACAGGGCAGGGTACTCTCAGTGCTGTTGATATTTGTAGTGTGAGACATGCTGGTCTCATATTTATACCTGGAAAATATTGATAATTATTACACTGGCTGTAATATTTTACATCTTGAATACATTATATAGACAAAGACATCCTAAGTGTTAACATCTGTTGCTTTTCTAAGAAGACATGCAAAGTTGGGTTTAACGCACTATACGACCAAACATACTGTGTGTGTCTTTAAAGGGAACCTGTTGTGTTCTTATTGTTTTCTGTCATATATATGTAGTGTTATAAAACTGGATGTTCATATTAAACGTTGCAAAAGTTTCCAATAACAATACATGTATATAAAATTAAATCCTGTGTGCAAAAAACTCAGGCTTTAAATTGTACCTTATACAGTTTTCTCAGTTATAGCACAGACTGTATGAGGGAAAAGGTATTTTTTGAACATATAAGTATGTAAATATGTTCTAGTAGAAAACCAAAAATACAACACTAAATCCGAACATAATCTGAGTTTAAGAAACCCCTTTTAAATCTTAACATCTCATACAAAATCTTCTCTAGTGAGATGCACATTGACTCCCAGGGGTCACAAAAGCCTTAAAAGTTACTGCGTGCCGTTGATCTTTGGAATTTAATTAACTGTGAGTTTTCCAAGGAAGTTTTAATCATCTAACCCTGTCTTTCAGCAGGCAGGGCCTTGAGTTAAGTTTTAACACTTAAAGCTAATAAACTAAACTCCACACGGTCTGTGTTCTGAAGATTTATTTTCATCATGTAATACTGAAAAGAGTGCTGTGTGCACTGAATTACGAGGCAACGTGATATATACACAGGTTGGGTCGTGGCCTCAATGTGGGGTCAACAACAAATTTCTGCCCTGATGCCCCAAACTGCTTAATCTGACCATATGCACCTGTATTAGCTTTAATTACATGATTTTACTCTTGCATTTTGCAAAGGGAGGTTTCAGTCTGATATAGTGTGTCCTGAATAACAGTGGCTCTCTTTCCATTGTAGTTGAATTAAATGCTAAAAGTGTCTTGGAGCAGCTCAACCTTCAAGCAATATATAATTTGATTCCAATTAATGATTTGTATGATTACTGCAGGACATAAACCACAATATGACATAACCAAAATGTAAATATTGAGAAGTTCAAAGAAATTAGGTACTCACAGTCCCTGGAAGAAGTGAGGCAAGGCGATGAGGTAAGATCCTGCAGCCATGATTACACAACCAATACCAATCAGCCTGGGACGATGGAGCTTCGCGCCAAAGTAGCTTACAAAGGCTATCACCAACAGGTTTCCTGGTAAGGAGAAGAATTACAACCCTATGTTAACTTGAATGAGGATTAATTATTTAGTCTTGCCTAATAGATGTTCCAAATGCCATCAGACAGAATGGATCAAATCCTATAGTCTTTTCATGGGGGCTGTGATGCTCAAAAAAAGCGTTTCCACTGATTTACAGATGTCACTTTCTTGATGTAAGTTTATGGGAAAAAGTAGTTTTGAGCCCAATGACATCATGGGACACAACCGCATGCTGTAATTCAACAGTTTGGCAACTCTGTCAAATTGGCTTTGAAGCCCAGTGCTGTGTCTTCAGGTTTGTATGAAAGTGGTATTGATCTTCTCATCTCTCTCAACAAGAAGGCAAGAAAGCGTATATTCCAAAATATCATTGTTTTTCTTTTAAAAGTGAGGATCGATGCTTTCATCTACTACACAAATCCAATACCGAGCTGATTTTCTTTTCTTTGTTTACCATCCAAAATCTAGAAGAGAGATTGCTGCACATACCCATTTCAAAGCTGCCATCTATAACTCCTATGAGGGAGCTGGGGATATCAAAGCGCCTCTCAATCTGGGTGATGGAGCTCTTCATATAGGCTCCACCAAAGGCTTTGGAAAAGTATACAAATGACATAGAGGCCAGGAAGAGCTGGAAACACAGAGAACAAGCATGTCTGATGAAACAGTTATTCTTTAGATATGCTGAAGGATGTTTGATTTGATTAGGTTTAATGAAAAGGGTTTCTCAAGTGGTGAAAGTGTGTGTGGAAGCCTTTCGTAACGTGATTATCTTTCTTCAAAGAGTGAGAGGATTTATCGACTTTTTTGCAGTTCCAGTAATGCAATGAAAGGTTTTTTGAATGAGGGTCATCTCGATACAAAGAATAAAGGACATTTGTTAAAGAAAGGGTGAATGACTGCATTTACAGATAGACTCCTCCCGTTATGGATTAGGCACACACACAAAACCTAACACACATTTAAAGACCTGCAGTACTTCACACCTGCTTCCAACATTGATTAGATTAACCTTCTTTTAGATTAGATTATTTTAAAAGTGAGCTTATGTTTAAAAAATCGTCTCTTCATTTCTACATCATGCTTGTGTAAAACAAAGACATACAAGATACAATCTGTCACACCATATTTTGTCAAATAAAATTGGTACAAAGTTTCAGTTCTGGATATCAAATGGAACAATGTTGAGTGAAATGTTAAAATCTTTGTGAAATAATTTCAGTCTTTTTTTTTTTAGTTTGTTTGCTTAAATGTGTGTAGCCACATCCTTGACATGCAGAAAGTTAAAGATTAAAAGGGATTCAGACTAGGCTGTAGGTCATAGACTTTTCTGTGACTATGTTTAGAGAACAGATAGATTTCAACAGGTAAACAAAAATTTTATATCCTCCAGAGTTCAACACTCAAGAAATTAATATTATGAACAAATATTAATTGCTACTGATCTGATAATGTCCCATATCAGCCTGCTTTCAAAAAGCATGTAATAAACTGTGTTGCCATAAAGGTAAACCAATTAAGAAAAACAAACAAACAAAAACCTAATGGTATGACTATAGGTCTCCACAACCACTGCATATAAACGTTCTAATAGCTTTATCTCTGTGCGCTTGTTTTTGGTCAGCATACATTTTTACACTCGTAAACAGCTTTGTTCCCATTCCAGGAGCAAGAAAAAAAACATACTTTTCATGGACTTTAGGTCTTACTTGGTGTCAAAGTCTCAGATTTTATCTGGTCAAGTGGAATATTGGGCTTTTTTTGTTAATGCTTTGCCTTTTACTGCGCCATCAGGTTGCACACAGATTATAGCGACACACAAATGAAATACCACGACATACATGGAGATAAGGCTGAAGAAAAGCAGTTTCACAATAAGGTTTTACGACTTGTTACTATCACAAGACTATTTGCATTCTCAAACATGGATTTAAATTACTCTGAGCACTTATGAAGCACTGAGCCATCTTCCCTGACACTTTGAAATACTTGGAATAGGGTCGCATTTCACCAACCTTCAGCTTGGAGCAGCAAGCCTCACGTGTTTTTTTGGACTCCACACTCATGATGCTGCTGACGTGCTCAACAGAAGAAAGGAAGCCGAAAAAAAAACCGCAGTGAAGGACCTGCAGAAAGACACCAAACTTATGAGCACATTAGAGTTTAGGGCAAATTATGTTATTTCATCAGATTTCATTAATTTTCTTTAAAATATCAAAATTTCAAAAATGACCTACTTTCTTCTCACCAGTTTTGCCAGATTTGGATTAAATAAGGGAACTGGTTAGTGATAAAGAGTCCATGGTCAGTGTTTCGAGCATAAAATTACATTGCCAACCTGTCATAAATACTGGTATTTATATTTTGAAGAGGCTTAACTTTGAGATTTGTTATCAAACTCACTTTACTAGTCTGTTTTCTGATCACAGTGCAGACAATACACCAAAAACCTACACTAAAAAAGGTCGAATGTCCTTTTTTCCCTCAATGCATCTTGCAGAGGACCTTAAGGCAGAATTATAAGTATTGAAAAAACAGAAAAAGTATTTACCTTAGAGGCGGCAGTGGTCTTGTGAAGGATGGGATGGATGTGGTGAAGTAGCTGCAGGCTCGTTGTACTTGGCAGGACTTTGCGCTTAAAGCAAGAGCCTTATCACTAACAAACTATAACATCATCAGTAATCAGTAACCCAGCCACTCGTGTGCACTTGTTGATCATGTCAATAAAAATCCCCTCCAACTCCTCCAGTCCTCACGCACGCACACACGCACGCACCACAAACCCAAACGTGACTTCTGTGGTTGGGTAAGGTCCAGTGGGATACATGTGTGACCAGCACCGGAAGGTTCAGAGGTTCACTGAATGCAAACACACGCACATTTATGGCCCGCGTACACTCGCACATCCTCCTCTGTGAACATCATAAGCCTCCTGAGAATCTATCCTTTTGAACGCACAACAAACAGCAGCAGCGTGAAGCTGGGCCAAAGCTTATTTTACAAGCCGGCTGTTTCTGTTGGTTTGCTGTTTTCAAAGAGTGAAATGCTTTCCTCTTCTGGAGATTCAGCTTTTGTAAGGCTGGGTGTTTCCTTAGCATGATCAAAGTCTTCCTGTCCTATTGATAGCTCCTAACAATGGCTTTCTCTCTGTTTCCTAATGGCTGAGTAACGCAAATCACATCCCTTGATCAGATTTGTTAGAGTGTTTAAGAAATTCAGTAGAAATACTCAGAACAATAGAGTCATCATCAGCTGTTTCATACCTGTGTATTTCATATTTTTCATAGTACCAGTGGCAGAGATTTTTGCTAACATACAGTTAAAAAACTTCACTTAAAGTACAAAATATGTATTTTCTTGCTTACTTCTATTGATATTACCCATACAATCAGTTAATGAATAAAATTTAGATAGCATTTTTTGTAACTAGTAATCTAATCTTTTGGATTACAAAAACAACTTGTAATCTAATCGGAATGCCTCTGGATGATTTAAAAATCAAACTATATATTGAAATTATATATATATTGCACTTTATAGTAAAAAAATGGATGCAGCCACAAAAATGTGAGATTTCCATCTTTAAACATCACATTTTTTTAAAAATGCAAATAAAATGCATTTTTCAAGTTCAGTCAAATCAAACTACCCTTACAAATTAGTCCTATCAGAAACTTCTACTGTTGCTGCTGTTTTTTAATCAAAGGTTACATGGAAGAGTCGGTGATCATGACAAAATTTCATTATTTTAAAGACATTATTAAAAATGTAATCAAGTAATCATTGACAATGTAACTACAATTAAACATTTTTTTAATTTTAAATTTAAACATTTTTTTCAACCTGGTCTGATTATAGTTACTTATTTTTCGTGGTTGATTACATAATCCCAGCTAAATTTAATCCATTACTAACCAATTCGGGCTGCAGGGTGTGCACTCACAGCTGGTGATATGCCTGTAGACGTAGTGTCTGGTGGTGTGGTCGGCGCACAGCAGGGTCACTGTTCTCTTCTGTGAGCTTTGCTCCAGACAGCATCTGCTCTTCTGCTCCACCTGCAGGTCACCACGCAACACCACGCTGTTGTGGTGAGCCGAGGAACATAAGGTCAAAGGGCAGAGTGGGAGAGGACGGAGGGAAGAAAGACAGGAGAGAGAAATTGGG
Source organism: Plectropomus leopardus (assembly GCF_008729295.1). NCBI lineage: Eukaryota > Metazoa > Chordata > Actinopteri > Perciformes > Serranidae > Plectropomus > Plectropomus leopardus. Next base: position 14,794,502 of record NC_056484.1, read on the forward strand.
ACAGACAGAGGAAGATGTGTGATAATTCAACAAAATTTATTTGAAAAAAAAAAAAAAGAAAGTCCTCAACATGAAAACTAATAACCTAAAAATGTGCTGACTTGCCTTGTTACAATTATTGGTATTGATAATGAGTGATAGTGTGTTTCTTCTCACCTGTGCTGAGACTCACACTGGCCCTGACACACAGGCATTTGCATGTCGGTGGTACAGTTGTCTACAGTGATGCTAACTCTGCTCATTTTGGGAGCACAGCTCTGGTTACCTGAAGTCAGAAAAAGGCTGCATGATGAGTGGGAGCGAAATCTCTACAAAATGTGACAATATTTTTGCTTCTTTATCAAGTTTTGAATGCATGAAAGTCCCACATTTTTAACTTTTGATGGTTAAATTGTTGATACAAGACTTTCAAACTACACACTGAAACGAATGTGAAACAGTTTTTAAGTCAATGTGTCAAAGTAAAGCAATTGTTAATGGTGATTTTGACTCAACTGACATGAATAGCAGCAGTGATGGTCATCCCAAACTCTGTCTCCCTGGTGAAAGAAAAATCACAAAAACTCAAGGTTAAATGTTTGCTGTTTAATTTTGTTTTAAGCTGTTTAATATGTCCTGCTTCCAGTGTATCAGCTAGTGAATTGAAATAATCCCCTGTGACTTTGTTAGCTATTTTTTCTTTCAAAATGAAGCCTTGTAGGAATAAAAATGCTTCCTTTCCGCAACTTTTTCCCCAATAAAAGCTAGCCTCCTTAAACATCTTAAGAGGACGTAGATTCCATTTCAAAAAGGTGGATATTCCTTTAAACAGTAAATTTTGAGCGACAACCATTCATTTTGTTTCCTGCATTCTGGTGATTTTTTTATGCACCAATTTACAGTGCAAATCTCATTTTATGGAAAAGTGGAAAAGAAAGCACAAAACTCAGGTGACAGGTTGTATTTAAAATATTAAAATATAATGGAATATAATGCATCAAGTATCTCTGGCATTCAGTATTGCTTTCAAATAGGAGGAAGTGACCTTGCTGTAACTGCATGTGGCATCATTCACGTAAATGATACATTCATTATTCTTAATAAATCTCTAATGACTCACATGTTTTTCAGCAAGATTTCTGCTCATGTTTAAAACTTTTTTCTCTCTGCCTGGTACTTCCTGCTTGAAGTTCAAACGGTGGCAAGACTGAGAGCCTATAAACTTTTTTCTAATCTCACATTGCACAAAAAATATCTCATGTTCATGTTGAAAGCACCTTTTATTTAATTAACACTGTCATTCCACCTAGGCACCTATTAGCAAAGTACGTTACAAGGCTATGCATGTACATTCAGTATTTCTAGACATTTGGCAAAATAAGAGTCTTCTGCTCATGTTTTAATTGAAGGGGGCAAATGCACACATTTTAATCACTGAGGAAAACGTGTCCCCTGAAATCTATGCCTATGTATAATAATGATATATTTTTATTATAAAACATTTTTTTAGCTTGTAGGTAGTGCACTGAAATATTGTTACTGTAGAAGAAGACCAAAAGTTCAAAGAACAAAGCAGGGCATGTGTAGTACCTCCTGAGAGTCTTCTGTGGGACAGACTCTAGTCTCAGTCTGAATACCATCTTTGCTGCAGTTATATGACACGCAGGGATGGGCGGCATCCGTCCATTTGTCTCCCACCTACACACAGAGATAGATATCACCAAAAGACACTAAGCAGCACAATGATACATTTCAATCTGGAATGCATTTTATTTCTAAGAGAAAGCACTTTTCTTTTTCATACACAGAGAGTGAGATTAGACACTACATACCTTGTATGTTTCTCCTTGATAACTGCATGTCTTCTCAACTGAAAAATAACACAGTGTTTTATATGTTTTAGTATTCATGTGAAGAACGGAAGGTCTCTGGGATGAAACCATCACTTGAAAATCTTGAGACACACCAGCACTTACCACAAATCTGATCACCGCAGCAGGAGGTGTTTACCAGTACAGCATTGGGGCCACAGAGTGGCGCTGGCTCAGGAGGTTTAGGAGAACACACCTCTGTGCGAGTCTGGTTGTTGCATGTACACAGGTCACAGCCGGACAGCCACATCTCACCAGGCTGGAGGAAAGACATAAAAATATGTTGCATTTTAAGATCCAATCTAGAGTCAGAGATATTAGTATTTTCATACAGATGAAACAAAGGTACTCACCAGTTTGGGTTCACCATGCGGTCCTTTACAATCTGAAGGAAAACACACACCATTTAGAACCAAATTATGTCCCAAACACACAAAAAATATTGTAATTTTGGATTTCCACTCCAAACACACTAATAAATCACTGGCATTGTTTATTACATACATTACTACATTACTATACAAATACTTAATTATGTATTATTTCTTTCTGTTTCCAATCCCAACACAGAAAACACTTCATAGTAAAAATGACAACAGATAGTTTTAACAGACATTTTTAAAAAAGCAAAAAAACATGAGAATTAATTTTTAATGAATGGTTAAGTCATATCAATGAATAAAGTGATGCTTTAAAGCATATTGCATGTAATGTGCTCCAGTAATGAGTCTTAAATCCTGTAAATGAGTTGACATTTTAGAACCTCTCGTTCCCTTGTCTTTAAGCTGAGGGAACCAAGGCAACGCTCACTTCCACATCAGCCTACATAAAACGACATCCCTGGGACACTCTATAGAGTTTGTATTGCATTTTTTAAAAATATATTTCTGAAGAATCTCCAGAAAACACTATATCCTAAAGCTCCTGAGATGAATATTCTGTGAGGCATTACAGGCTGATTGCATCATTAGAAAGACAAAACAGAAAAGTTTAAAGAAATGAGAACAGTACTTCCCCTTTTCAATTTCAGTGACATTAAAATCCTCTGTCCATTCCAACGGACAGATTTATTTTTGTTTTTTAAACCTAGGTAAAAGCTAAAAATCTCTCATTTTAATTTTTTTAACAAGTTAAAGTAATATAACATCACATTTATTTTAAACACAATTTAACCACTTTAACAAAAACACTGAAAATTCTTTAACAATATGACTAATGGATTAAAACATGCCTTGCACCTCCTCCTTGCCTCAAAGTCAGCCAAGCTTGCTGAAAAAGGCAGTGTGGCTCAAATGCAGTCCACTTTATATGATGTGGAACACTGCAATTGGTGTAGAGACAGTCAATCACACTAGTGTTCACATTTGGGTGTCGTCAAATGACAGTAATCACAGATCAGACCTCCTAAAAAGGTCCAGTGGAACGGTTGGGGGATCTGAACGAGTTTGTTATGACTACATCTTGAAGGTGTGAGTGTCAGCCTCATAGGCCATGCTACTCACAGTCACATTCAGACACACAGATGTGCGAGTGATTTCCTGCCCTGAAGTGGCCACTGGGACAAAAACAGCCTTCCCCTCTGTTCTCAAGCAAGGCTCCTTGATGAAGTGCTCTGCACAGCCACACAGGAAACATTTTGGATTTCATAAAGTGAGAAACAAATGACACAACAAGGATGTTAAACTTAAGAAATAAAAATAATAACAGCTTTATTTTACAAACCCTCCATAGCAGAAGTCATCCAGCTTGTCATGACATTCTCTGTAAACCAACCCTTTTGGACATGGTATACCTAAAACATGAACCAGGACAACAATAAGTATCCGTTTTAGGAAGAATTTATCATTGACATTTTGAATAAAAACACCGTCACATTCAGGTCCATGTCTGCAAATATTTTAAGTCTGTAGTCTGACTGGTGTTGCTTTACATAGTGTAAAAAAAGGATGGAGGATACGCACTACAGATTCCATTAGTCAGTCCTCTCCAGTCGATGCAAACACCCGTCTTCTTGCACTCCTTAGCAGCTTGCTCTAGTGAAGAGCAAGGACCATTCCTGCATGAATCAAACTCACAGTTCCTCTTTGTAATGTTCAGATCCACACTGCAATTTGAAAAGACCCTGAGGAAACAATGGATATGATTTTTAGACAATAATTAAACACTAGTATACTTAAAATACAACTCAAAATATATGCAAAGAAACAGCCAAGCAATTAAAGCCATTAAAGTTAAATAAACTACTTAGAAAAGTAAGAAAACAAGTACATGTTTTTTTTGGGTGGTTCTTTGTGGTAACGTGCAGGAATTTGCTGGCCACATGACTGTGAGAAAATTACCCTCAATAAGTGTTGTATTTGTAATGCAATACCTATTTTGAACTTTTTGCATCTTGTCCTTCTCATTTACCAGCCATATTAATTAAAAAAGTAAAATCCCTTAAAATAACTAAAGTGAAATTGAAAACAATTATTAAAAATTAAAACAAAAAATAAAATAAAAAGTAATGAGAAAGACAAAACTTTAACAACTCTGCAAAAATTACTTGTAAGGTGTTATGAGTGATTGCAAGTAAATTAGTGGCTAAAGTATATGAGGTAACTGGGTGGTTGTTGCTATGCATCTTCATTAGTCACAGTTGTAGTGTTTTGGTTTGGTTTGTTTCTTATCAAGAAAAAGCACTGTCATGACAGTTCACAATTCACATTTCAACTTTCAAGTCCCGATTACGTGAGTGTGTCAGTGTGTGGAACCTACGGGTGGTGTAGCAGCTCACATAACGCGCTCACAGGGCAGGGGGTGGAAGGGGGTGTGCTTGGAGTTCCTGTAGTAAGTGAGTGACAAGGTACGTCCCTTGGTGCAGAAGCACAGTTTGGCTTCAGCGGGTCGGGGTACACCCAGTCATAGGCCGTCTTATCACAGCAGCTGTCATCCTCAATCTGCCCTCCTCTACGGATACATGATCCACCACCACATACACCTGGAGAGAAGATGAGAGGTGAGCTCAGCAAAGACAGGTAATTTGATTTATAATATACATATGTATAAATGTTACATAGGCTCTTAACTATGTGTGACTTTAAGCCTTAATAATATGTAAATTGATGAGTTATATAAAAATTGACCCCCCACATACAGTTGTCATAAACACAAATAGCTAAAGACAATGTAGACAACTAAATATTTTTTGTACCAGGCTGTAAACATGTTTATTTGTGCTTGACTTGCTTTTGGAAACAGCCTCAAGTGGTCTTTAGAGGAACTGCAATTTTTGGCACATTCATGCTGATTATTTCTGCTCCTGAGGTTGCAACTTCTCGCAAACAACCTCAAACAAGCAGCGTTTACGCTTTCTAAAAACAGAAAGAGGCTGGTGAGATGTGAACAGGCAAACTGGTTTATAAACAAGTTTCTTTGTTGTTTCTTTCTGCCCTCTAGTGATCAGAAATTGTTTAAGGCAGCTTCAGGCTAAACACACTGTCAGGCTTTGTTAGCCAACAAGTTTATTTAGCAACATATTGGCTACTGTTATAAGGTTGACAGACAAGATTAAGCCTTTGCATTACCTGAAATCCACTCTACAAACACTAACACAATGTTCAAATGGATATAAAGTATGCACTGGACCATCACTTTCAATCTATTACCCACCACATTGTCCCTGGGTGTTGTTGAGGAAGTGCTCCATGGCCAGACTGACCACCAGAGTGTAAGACGGACTGAGGGAGACATAGGAGCGGATCTCAGGTAGGTAGATTGATACTATGTACCCCGTAGTCTCAAACCTCCACCCATGCTCCTCATATGGTGGCTGTATGGTCATGTTGTTCAGAGTGGCCTACAGCAGATTAGATCAGTATTAAACCACTGTCTGATTCTTTCAACAAAGTATGGTAGCCTCAAATATGTGCATCTTTGAAATTATAGCCAAATGTCCAATATACAGTATAAGGATGCAATGTGATATGACATATATTAAACTAAGCTGTGTGATATCCTACCTGTACTGTAAACAAATCTGGAATGATAGTGAGAGTAGCTATACTGTTCTTATATTTCAGGATGATCCCTTTAGCACAAGAGCCTTCAAGGCCTGGCACACAGAAGAAGTTGTCCACAGCAATAAACAGATGATGACGTGGTGACCTCTCCTCCACCAGGATGTAGGTGCAATCATCAAGGAAATCAAAAGTGGCACCTTGGAAAGAGATGTAGTGAGGATCCCCATATAGATCACAGCGACCTAGGGATAAGATGGTAAGAGGTGATTTTTAGTAGATACGGACAGAAACAGACAAATGTACTTAAAAAAATTTTGTTAACAGCATGGCTGTAAGAATAGCATTGTCAGTTGGTTAATTCACCGATTTAGTCGAGACTAAAGTATCTCAACAACTACTTTATGGATTGCCATTTACTACAGACCACAGACTGTATAAAAGAAATGGATGTAGCCACCATGATGTAAGACAATGGTTTGTTGACAACCGTTTTGAGGCCTCAGTTTTGGTATTTTGGCTGTCATCACCTTAGTTGAGACCAGATTTGAGAGGGTGGAGTAATTGAGCAGTGAGGGGTGGATCCGATTGCGAACCAGAGAACACCACCGTGGAAATAACTTCAATCGCAAAAAGGCCCTGCCCTAAAGCAAACCTTGCTTTTTCATTTATTTTACTCTAAATTGGACCATAATTAGTTCACTAAATAAACGTAATGCTGCGTTGAAGAAGACTTGAAATTAGCAATTGAGACCATAAACTCATTAGGAAAATATTTACCACGGTAATAAATAAACACAGGCATCTTATATATATATATACATATACAAACAGGCATTTTTTTGCAACCTTTGGAGTTGCCACCTGCTGGCCATTAGAACAGAATGCAGGTTTAAGGGTCTCTAGGGGATGGCTTTACCTTTAAAATATGGAGATTTCCACTTGGTACAGACCATACACTGTATATAAAGGTGGACAGCATGAAAGCTACCCAAAAGTGAGGCCAAAAAATTTTGATCGCCCCCTGATGGCTTGCTCCAGCATAAGTCATAAAGCCCACCCCTTAGTGAATGGGACATAAGCCAAACAAAAAACTCAGTACGCTAAATAGTTCAACCTTATGTTTGTTCAGGTATTCGTTTTCTGATAACTTTGGTTTTAATGACTTATTTGATGCTATAAAAAGGGGGTTTAACATCATGTCTGAAGGCTGGTTTGTCAGTTGGTGTGCTCACAGTCAATGGTACTGCTCGTGATTGGTCAGACTGCGATATTTGGCTTCATTTTTGTACAGCTGGAGGAAGTGGAGATGCATCATCCATATGTACAGACATTCATGGCCCCCACAGGATTGATTTATTAACCTTGGTGGTACTTCAACTTTTCCGCTAGCACCATCATCAGGTCAAATTTAACATTTGTCAGATACATCACTTTGTGACCCTTAACACTGACAACATTCCCATCAGCCTCAGCTGTGCTTTGTATTAAGAGCTAATAAGCAAAAGTTAGCACACTAAACAAAGATGGGGACCATAGAAAAAAAGCGACTGCTGAATGTCGGTATGTTAACTTTGCCAGTGTGAGCATGGTAGCATGCTGCATTTATGCCAAAGCACCAGTGTCCCTAAATGCAGCCTCACAGAGCTGTTAGCGTGGCATTAGAAGGACAGATGTGCCAGTACAAACTGATTCAAGGCAAGATTACTTGATGCTGGTATTAAGAGCAGCACTTTGTACTCATAAATAAATAAAACACCCTGCCTAAACACACCAAATAGCAAACAGAGATAGATATGTAGAGGCAAATATTAAACAAAAAAGAAAAAAAAACAGGAGGTTTAAATGAGGGCTAATAAGAGCAGTGGCCACGATAGACAAAGAGGCACTTACAGTCACACTTCCATGTTTCACAGCATCCATCCAAGACTTTTTTGACCTGGTTTCTGGGGCATTTTGGAATTGCTGACTTTGGACAAACCACCGCAGTCAGCTCTATCTTCCCCTCTATACACCTCTTATGGAAGCAGTCCTCCATCCACGTCTCACCGCAGTTCCAGCTTTGTTTCCTCTTAGGGTCTGTACACTTGCACACTGGTGGTTGTACTAATACAAAATAACACAGTGATCATACAAAACCGTTAAGGTAATTTAACAGATTGCTAGGATAACTGAAAACAGAGTAACATGCAGAACAAGTAAATGGCACCTACCAGTAGTTGTGGAGTTTGTTACTTGCTCATCTGTTGACACACCATATGTTGTCTCTGGTGGGCCAGTGACTACTGTATAGTAGGTGTGGTGTGTTTCTGTTGTCATTGTTGTGCCTGATTCTTCATAGGTTGTTGGTTCAGTGGTAGATGTTAAATTAGTGATTCCCTCACTCGTGGAAATCTCGGTGGTCTTTGTTGCTGGTGGCATCGTCGTAGATTCATAATTCACTCCATAAGATGTCGCTGTTTCTGTAGTTGTTGGTGTAGAGGTACTGGAAAGTACAGTAGTAGTCGAGGCATTGGTAATGGTCGTCATCAATGTAGATACGGTGGGTTGCATTGTTGACAATGTTTCAGCGGTAGTTGAGGCAACTGTTGTCAATGGTGTAGAGGTGGTGGTGGGCGTTGTTGAAGTTTCAGCCGTCGACACAATAACTGTTTTTGGTGTAGTGGTGGTAGAAAAGATAGTTGTTTCAGTGTTAGTCCAGGCAGTTTTGGTAGGAGTGGCTGATGTAGGAGTGGTGGCAGACACAGCGGTTGGTGCAGGTGTTGGAGGCACTGTTGGAGCAGAGGTGAAATTGAGGTATGTGAAGGCACATATACTGCAATCTAAAACATTCAAAAAGCTAATTGCCACAAAACTCATATTTTTAAATATAAATGTAGTGTTACATGAAAATAATTCATACTTACGACAGTTCACTCTTCCATTTTCACAGAGGCTGATAAGGTCAGTATAAGACAGACAGAAGTAATCAGCTGTCAAAGTATTCTTCCCCAAAAATATTTTTCAAATTAAGGTTACCCCGAAAATGTACATATTTAGACACGCTGTATATATTTTAAGAAAAGCCCAGCTTACCACTCAGTGGACTGTATCTTCATCACTGCTCCAGGCTGAATGGTTGTGTCATTAAAATAACAGGTGCAGTTTCTCAATTCAGTGCATTCTCCAGTATTTTCATCATAGTATGGTGTCTCCTTTGAACATCTGGGGTAGCAGCCTTTTTCCAACAATAAACATATTGTTTATTTTATGTATAAAAATTTAAAGATTTGAAAGCATTTACTAGAAAATACATGTAAAAACACTTACTCATCAAAATTGTGAGAATTGTAATCAAATGCTATTCTACGGAGAGAATTATACAAGCTAAGTAACAACCAATAAAAGTAAAGTTTCAACCAATTATTAAGAAACAAGTTCAACTTACCCTCTAACTTGTGAGTTACAGTGTTGTCTTTGCCGCAGGTAAGCATCTCACCACAGGCTTCATAGTGCCAGCTACACTGGCCTTGCTCATTGTAGTAGTCACAGTACACCGCTAAGGTAAAAATTTCTCTATGTTACATTCTTACAAACCAAGTTGTGATTTATGTTTTTTAAACATCCAATAAAGAATGATGCACTTATCATAATGAATTGTTGGCTATATGGATTGATGATTTTGTGTCTTACAGTGTCAGTCCTTTGCACAATGACAAAGAAATCCTTAAATATTGATAAAACATTACATTGTCTAAAATATGTGAAATGCTGAAATGCCTGTAATGTATATGCCATATAATTCAGCTTTTTGGGAAGAAAGCAAACGTAAATAAGATATGATGCACATTCGGGGCAATAAGCATGGCCAAGTAAAAAAAGGTGATTTTTGTGAAAATATCTCCTGTTATGACAATCAAGAGGACTCAACTGACAAGTTATTACAAAATATTAAATCACAATTACCTCATGAATAACCATTTGAAAAAGATAAGTCTGAAGTTAGAGTTAAGATCGTACTAATCTTGGTGGGAAAAAAAGGGGTGTCAACTTACGACACAAATCAGGTGTTCTCCATTTAATACATGCATCCTGGTCGCTGCAGGCCTCTGCGTAGGCTGCCACAGCTGTGCAGAAGCCCAGGAACTTCCCTTCAAACTCACAGGAGCAGGACTCCTGCACACAGGCATGATAGTAGGGCTCTGGATCCACCTGCAGATTTTAGAACATCCAGAGCAGAGCTTTTCTTAACAAGTGCTTTCTTTGAAGGTCTGTTACTGTTACTGTAGTTTCATACTGCAATAGATTTGGATAAGAAATTCCCAAATGTACAGCAGTTAAAGATCCAAAGAGTCCAACCTCTGACCCTGGTGTGACATATTAAATGTTTAAACTACAGACCTTTAAGTGGCAGTCCCTGAATGTGTCCCCTGTGATGATCATGCAGCGGCGCTTGGCCCAGGCTGAGCAGTATGAGTTGCGTTCGCATGGAAATATCTCAGTGGTCACATCAGAGCAAGGGGGTGTGGCAGATTTCCAGCTGTTGCCAAATGCCAGGGGACTGGACACCACTATAAGCAGATTTTGATGTTATTTTGACCATGCCAAAAGTTAAAATTAAAAGACAAACTCAATTTACCTGCCGAGCCACTTATCTGAAGGTCATTCATCTCATTGGAGTCAAAATTCCCACAGAGGCCGCACACTCGGCTCTGCAGGAGAGATGGTTAAAAGTCCATTTAAAATGTATTCAAAATTACACTTACACTTACATTTAGCAGTAAGGATGTTATCATGTGAAAAGTGATACATAAATGATTATATCATCCTCGTCACTCACCCTCCAGTGTGAATGCAGCTCTATAGTGATTCGAGTGTGTTTGTCCCAGATGAGAGTTATCCCTCTGTTTGGCACTGAGATTATGATGTAGAGTCCCACAGTGTGTATGGAGTAAAGTGAGTCTTCCTTCAGAGTCCAGCCTTCATGGTAGCGTCGAGTCACCTTCATGTCGCTTAGTGTCAGGGTGACCTCACCCTTTTGGAGCAGCACAGATACACGTCATGACATAAGAATACATTTAATTGTTAAAGTTAACTGGTTCATAATGGAATAAAGGAACGGATATTACAGAATAATGACGACAAAGAGAGATAGTAAACGTGAACAATAGCTCAGCATCTCAGTGAAGAAAAATGAGAATCACAGAATAGGTCATCCACCTGCAGGTCAAGGATGATGGAGCGAGAGCAAGTGAGTGCCTCATCACAGCAGGGTACACTCTCCACTCTGACAGAGAAGGTGCCATTTCTTCTTCCACAGTCATCCTAAAAGTAATGAGATCAGAGTTAAAAACATGTTGTGAAAAATATAGCAAGCTATGGCCTATATTTTTAAAAAGACCCTTGAGTCTTTGGATGATGTACTGTGTCCTTTCAAAGCGATGCACTAGAGACCTAAATAGTAAAAGGAAATATGACCGTATAACACCTGCGCTGAGGTTGCTATACTGGCTTCTAGTAACTTTTAGAATTGATTTTTAACATGGTATCCTCATTTTCAAGACCCTACATGGTGCAGCATTTTAATATTTCTTTGACATGCTTCTGAGCTATGAACTAGTTAGACCCCTCAGTTTGTATGGAACAAGCAGACTGGTTATTCCCAGAGTCTTCTTGAAAATTAGTGAAACTGCCTTTAGCTTTTATGCTCCAAGTCGCTGGAGCATCCTACTTAATTATGTTGGATGTGCTCCTTTTTAGCTGTGTTTAGCTGTGAGTATCTCTCTGTCAAAAGCCAATCCCACAAACTAGTGGGCCAGTCATCCTCATATTTTGTTTGCAAATTTATGACCTGTCATGGTTGTGGTATTTCACGATTGTTGGAAAACCTATTTTAATGACTATTTTATGCCATCATTGACTGCAGACTCCTCACCTCTCTTAACAAGCTGAAGGGCCAAAGTTTCTAAGTGATTGTCTTGGCTAAAAACAAGCCTTATTGCCTGCTGACACACCAGTTTCAGAAGTGAAGCATTTTGCCTGTCCAATTTTGTAGACTTGCAGATTTTGTTAATTTGGTATTTTTTTTTCCTTGACATTTGCGCTTTTACCCTAAGTATGGAGGCTATGTCAAGGAAAAAAAAATATTATATATATATATATATATATATATATAATATATATATGTATGTATATATATATATATGTATGTATATATGTATGTATGTATATATATGTATATGTATGTATGTATATATATATGTGTGTGTATATATATACACACACACACACACACACATATATATACATATACATATATATACATATATATATATATTTATATATATATAATATATATATATATATATATATAATATATTATATATATGTATATATATATATATATATAAACATACATAACTGAGTTCATTTTTGTTATTTCTTACTTTGTTGTGTTGTCAACTACAGAATTAATACTATTAAAGTCCAGTTATCAATAACATTGATGTCTCTTGGACATGTGGGAGCTTTTAGTCATTAAAAACATATCCATTCTCATAATTACATTGTATCTTTATTTCACATTCAGTGCCTGTTGGCATGACAACGTGATCTGCTCTGAGCAAAACACTGCAGCTTCATCAAATATAGACAAGGCATGTTTTTAATTTATTGCTTGGACGCTTCTGAAACATACTTGTAAGTTAACTGTCCTATATTTTTATTAGCCAACTACTGGTTTTAACTAGAATTTCATTAAATTTTTACTTTTTTAATGGCTTTAATGTCTTACTACTTCTTACTGGTTGATTGTTGATCTTGATTGTTTTAATTTGTATTCTTACGTGTCTGTTTTAACTTTGTTTACTGATGCGTAACATTTTATCTTTACAATATTCACATATTGTTTGTGGCTGCAACTTCTGAGTTAGCTCACATTGTGCAGCACATCGTGCTTCCATCTTAAATTAAATGTGCAAGCATAGACAAAGTTTGGCTTGCATGGCTACAAAGCTTCTGCAAAGAAATATGTTACCGGTGGATACTTGGTCTTACCTGTACAAGTGTGTACTGACACTGTCCATCAAAGCGGTACCATTTGGTGTCAAAGGTCTGGTAGTGTCCGTTTCCATAAACTTGACATTTCCCAGGACATGGCTCGTCTTTGCAGTGCCACTGACCCTGACCACAGACACTGTCAGACAGAGTGACAGTTATTTTATTTGGAAAACTAAGACTTTTTGAATAAACAAGTAAAAACGCAGCACTAATGCAGGTGTTACCATGTTTTACAGTTGGTTTTGACGTGCTGTCCTGCACTGTATACTTTGCCACTGTACACACAGGTGCAGTTGTCCAGAGAAACACAGTTGCCACGGTGATCCTCATACTGGTCATGTGGGCAGTAACAGCCGCTCTCACAGGTCACACCGGCACTCTGGATATTACACCAAAAGAAAATCTTTGAGCTCAAGAAAACATTTGACCCATCACAATAAAAGTTATGTTCCCATTATGCAGTTCTAACAAACAAGGCAGCTATTGCTCTTGAAAGAAGAATGAATAATAATACATGAATAATTAAAAGCCATCTATAAAAACATTTAATCTGTTGACCTACCATTGGTTTGCTGAGACTGTCGCAGGTTTTCCAAGCCGTGTTAACAGGGTTCTCTAAGCAGAATACACAATCCTTCCCATCTGTGCACACTGATGCAAACAGTCAGGAAACACAGAAAACACAATAGACACTTTGTCAGCCTTTCTTTTCTGCAGAAACTAGAGTTAAAGGCATGTAAAATTGCATGTAAATTTCAACTATGAATAAATAAAGTTGAAACAGTGGAGCAGAGACAGCGAAGGATGAGTGTAATTTTGATATTATTATGAAGATTTTTTATTTACCACAATTCTGAGAACACTGCAGTTTTCCATAATTACAGAAGCTGCAATAGACACATAAGCATGTGTACATCATAGGTGTAGACTACACAATTGAGCACATGGTAACAGCATTGGGAAGTCTTAGTTAGGACAGACAGCCACTAATGAAGTACGCTACAGAAGTTAAATGCTAAGATAAATAGTATATTGTAAGTTTTAAATGGCTCTAAATACTGAGATGATCAACTCACCACTTTCGTCCGTCTATAAAAACTATACCCGTGGAAGTTGTACCACCATAGTAGTGGCAAGGGCACTCTGCCTTTGGAGTACAGGTGTGACCCTGGTTTAGGTGAGTTCCCTCCGGACAGCCACAGCCCTCCACAGGGTCATCGCCCAGCCCGCAACGAGGGTCAGGGCCAGACAGGGAGCGGCAGGTGTGGTTGCAGGCTTGCATGTTATAGGAGAATTCTTGGTTCTTCTGACATTTCAAAGCTGTGAAACAACATTGTGATTAACACTGAATATACCACAGACTTTTATTTCTACTGGTTCAAATACATTTATGAACAGAAGCCCTAAGAGGCCAGCAAGAAAAAAATGAGGTGATGCATGTCCTATGTTGGATCTAATTTCTTTTTCTGTGTTTATGACCATTTTTCAACCAAGTCTATGTGGTGTTTGTTTGGCTTCCACCTGTGCAGATCGCCCCTGAAGCTGTTGCTAAAATATGCTATATATGTGTAAATAGATTTTCCTCACCTTGCCTAGTTACCTTTTGCAATAATCATTTTTCTAGGTTTACAATTTTTTTTTACATCTGTGAAATTCATTTGTCGTTGTTATACTCAGGTTGGCCACAAGAGGCTGAAGTGCAAACTAAAAGCATTCTGTGTGTTCAGATAACACAGTGCTAGCCTCACAAAAACTGTGCCTGGTCCAAAACATTTACCACAGCATAATGTCAACATTACATTCTCTGCAACTACCACTGACAGCAAATTAGCACCTAAAATTTCTTAAAAAATAAAAAATTCCTGCCACCTGTTCTTTAGCCATACACATTTAAGCAAACTAATTAGATCAGACTTAGAAATAAATAATAATAAATAATAAATAAATAAATAAATATCCATTCTTGGCAGCTGTAACACAGTCTTTATATTTACTTTTATACAATCTGATATCTGAAACGTTTTAATTCCATGCTCTTATTATCACAAAAGTGAAAAAACTACAGCCTCAAACATTGCCACTAGTAGAATTGATCTGATTTAGGCTTTTTGGACCAGTTGTTAAGTTGAACGTTATTCTGATGGTTCTTTTTGGCTGACTTTGAAAAATAAAGTAGAAGGATGCAGACAGAGTAAGTTGTGTATTTATCAAAACTGAACTCACTGCAGTTGGTGGCTGTCCTCCAGTCACCAATTACAACACCCAGACTGGCGCAGGCTTTAGCATAGCTGCCCAGAGCAGCGCACAAGCACTGTTGCGGACTCCTGTGACAGTTACATGTTCTTTGAATGCAAGCCTGGAGATAAAAATCATTGTTAACAAGAGGAGTTCAATGATATGTTAATTAACTGCTAGATTTATTAAGAATTTAGTTTGGTGTAAAAGTCTTATTACCGTGTGGTAGTGATCAGTTGATATGTGACCATGGCACTGAGCAAATACCCCAGTTGGGTCGTTCAACACAGAACACTTTTCATCAGCAAATATTTCTGCAATAACATTGAGACAATGAAATTTTCTAGCTGAATTATTTCTATTATCGATGGGAAAGCGAGACAGTAAATTGCAATGTTCTAATATAAACATTTAATTCCTTTATATTTACTCTTAAAAGAGAAGAATTCAGGAGGTCAAATCTTGTGTGACAATTTATCCACATATTTCCAGTATTTTAGAAGCACATTTATATCATTGATTGGTACCATAGTCTGTGTTGATGCAGGTGGTGGGTATGTTCATTGCACAGGTACCCAAACTCCAGGACTGAGCGAAAGGTTGAGCTGAGTTCTCGATGATCCCGCTGCTGCTTGTAAAGTCGTCTGTGGTGTCATTGTTGTTGTTGCCACAAAGACCTGAAAAACACACTGGTTGTGATAACAAATCAAACTCACTTTACATTTTTTTGCTAGAACATTTTTTGAAGTACAGTTTTTTTCTAGTACAATTGTTTATCAAACATTTCTTTTATAGTAGGGTATTTACACTACAATTTACTACAGTACAATATTTTATAAAACAGGTTTTATGGTAACATTTTTTACAGTTAAATGTTTCAATTTTTTACAATACAGTACAATTTTTTATGAAACATCTTTTATAATGCAATGGAACATACACTAACACTCACTATTTTATTTATTTATTTGATTTTATTTTGGTCTTGGGGGCTCATAAAAAATCTTTTTTTTAAATAAAGGCTTTAGCAAAAGTGAACCCTGACTCTTGAATTGTTTGTAGACCGAAGTCCTAACCTGAGATCATGCCAGTGTAGTTTGTGGGTGGGTTGATATACAGCTGGATTTCAGGAGACATCTGGACTTGGAGCACCATACCAAAGGATGTGTGGACACGGACATACATGGAGGACTGCCAGAAAACAAGAGCATGATCTGAAAAGTGACACAAGTTGATAAGTGATTTAGTGAGTAGGTAACAAAGACAACAACAATAATATAACATAAATATTAAAATATAATACAAGACTCCTAAAATGATGCAATAGACAACAATTACGTCCATTTTTGTTTTACCAGACTGATGAATTTCAGTTATCTCCTCCCCTTCGAATTTAATCATGTTGTTTGAGAATACATATGTTTCCTTCAAATCCTAAAAAATAAGGCCGTTTACAGTCAGTGGCTGTGAACTCCTGTTGCTTGGCATTTGTTTGATGTATTATATTATATTATATATATTATATTCAATCCTCAAAGACTGTTTGCACCTGAGAAAGTTGAAGAATAACTGTATCCAGGGAGGGTGCCTCTTCAGAAAACTTGATTATTATCATCCAGCCGAGACCCTTAAAGAATGACAAAGTAATTAGTATGATAAAAAGACGGTGTGGATTCAAGGTTGGAGAAGTGGGAAATATTCACCTGTGAAGCCACATATGTACATTTACCAGGGATGGCAAATTGTTTGCCATCAAATGTTGTCACGAACTGTCCTTCGATGAGACATCTGGTGGGGCAGGAGTTTTCAGAGCACCGCCATGTCCCGCTATCACACATACTGCACAGAGAAATAAGGATAAAACTTAGACTAAAAAAACCTTTAACTAGTTCATTTTTTGATCCTGAATAGAAATTTGTAATTAATTGATATTGCATAAGAATCAAAACACCTTATCCATCTACTTACCATGACTGACACTTGGTGCTGCGTATGTCTCCGGTGGAGTAGGTCCTGCCAGCGAATACACAGGGACAGTTGGACACACTCACACATTGGAAGCCATCTGCACGATCATTCAGCACAGTACCTGCAACACAAATTAGTGTACCTTTAATTATCAGGCTCGGGTTGGCTAAACAAGCAATAAAACAAGTCAAGAGCTACATCATTAAGTCAGACAGCGCTCACCCTTTCGACAGACACAGGAGCTGGTGAGTTCTTGGCTGGAGAAAGTGGGGTTCGGACTGGAGCAGCTGGGAACAAAGGCCACACCCTGTTCTACATAATCAAGGTCTCCTGGACAACTCGGTTCCTCTGCATTCACCCACAGAAAAAGGCCATTAAAATCAAATGTCCATCAAATTGGTGTCCAAACTTTAATTAGGCCCAGCTGAATAATTAGCCATTGTTAGTACAAACACATACAACACAGCCAAACTTTAACAGCAGAACTTTACCATAAATTCTAGTGTTAACCTCAAAGTCTGAAATATCAAAATTTGTCAGGCTGAATTTTGGGAAATGTGTCTGAAAAATTTTGCCATTCTAGGTTTCTACAAACCATAGAAACATAAGATTTGCATTGTTATTATGTAGTGTAAACTTCTCAACTTTACATTTATAATGCTGTGGCTAATGTGTGGTTAGGTTTAGGCAGAAAAACATCCTGGTTATTGTGAGGAAAAGATCATATTTAAAATACACGCTTTTGGGGGGTCACAAATTCAGCTGGAAGAAAAACAGAAATGTCTGGATAAAGACATCTGCTTTTCATGCTATTATTCGGGCAGAAAATGTTACAATATCTTGGTGAAAAAACAAAAACAGGTCGCTTTAAAACTACCAGATAAGGTGCTTAAAAAGCTGCTGGAAACATAGCAATGTTGGTTTCATATGGTGGTCTGCAGTGGTCTGTATCTCAGCAGGTGTCTAACACGGGTGACCCATCATCCACCATACACTACACTACACTACACTACAATTAAGACATATAAATGTAATATATTCAAGGTATGCAGAAAAGTACAACGCCAACCTTTTTATTTTTGGTGACTGGGTGGTTTGCTTAACACAAGACTTGATGTTTCATTCAGTGTAACCATGATATACCTTCAATGGAGGTGACTTATCCTTACTAAAAGCTTCTAAATAAAAGGGGGGCAATTGATGTTAAGGGGTTTTAATGAGCACCTACCACATCTGGTTAGACCTCTCCATAGCCTCCAGATATAGCTGTTGTTTCCACACTGTTGGACAACTTCTTTGAAGAAAGCACAGCCAATGTACTTGCTGCTTTCATAACTATAAATGTTTTCTTCACAGAGTTGGATATAATGAAGAGTCTTGGCTGGCAGACAATCCAAGGTGTAGGAGAAGAACAATCTGCAATCCTATAAATATCATCAGAGAAACATTTGGAGTTAGGACATATTGCATGAGTGAGAGTGTTAAAACTGAGGTGGGTATGCCTTCATTTTATGGTTAACCACAGTCAAATGGGTTGACTGAAATACAAGCATTATTGAAAAAAATGTATAAGATTTACAATTCAACATTTAAAAACTTACATGATATCTCAAAAAGTCACAACTTTATAACTCCAGGGCCAGTATCATTATTAAATTTAAACCCTGTTGCTCTTTCAAATGAGATCACAGAAAGTAAAAAAAACATATTGTATACATAGATCAGCAGTAGCAATATCAGACTGAAATGCAGTTTCATCACAACATCCACTGGACTGTGTTTAAAATATTAACACTCAGTTATTTCAACAGATAACTTACTAGATTTGTAACGGAGACAGGATCTTTGGTTTGACATGTGTCCTCAGCAAGCACACTCTCCGTAATCAACTGCTGCTTGTTGCCTAATTTCATAGAGACACACTTTATTTTACAGTAAACTGTATGCAAAATATGGAAGACCATTACTGCATGTGATAAAATGAAAAGTATCCTTTACGTCATTATAATGAGAAACTTTGTATTGAACAATAATGAATTATTGTCTCAAAATAATGAAAAATGTTCCTAAAATTTGGATAGGCCTATGTGTTGTGCATAACTTCACGATGGTAGGCCACAGTCAAGATATTGATAAAAGTTTTCATCGTTTTTAAGATGTCATAATAAAATAATAATATGGTAAGGCAAAGTAATGCGTTAGCATTTCAAAATAGTGAACTGCTATCTAAAAGTAACGACCTAAATGTCAAAATGTCTTTACATAACCAATAACCACTTTTTTTTAGCAACCACCAACATTTAAACTGCTGCTACAAGGCCTACTAAAATATTGCTGCTAATGCTACTGATAAAACTGTAATGCAACAATTCTGCTATCACTTCCAGTCGTTTAAGAATCGTACCTGTGACGTTGTGTTTTCCACAGAGTCCGGTCATGTCGATGCTTAGCTCCTGCTCGATCTCCACCTAAAGTTTTTTAATAAAGACTTCAGTGGTGAGGTTAGTGCTATGTGGTTCCAAACTAAATGTAATCATTCAAATTAAAACAGGATGATGCATTATGTGTGGGTGCATTTGTGTGCTTGTGTGCTCTCATGTGTGTTTGTTGTGAACTCACCCACACAGTGTCTATTCCTCCAGGGATACTGTGCCATGTGACAGACAGAGGCAGCAGCGAGCTTCTCAGTTTAGTGTAGATGCCGAACTGAAAGATATGCTGGTAGGTGTGGTCGTATGGAAGGGAAACACTGTCAACAAAAAAACATAGATATCAAAACACATCAGAGAAAAGGGGTTATAAGTGTGGACTTTAAATACAAATAAAAACAAAATAATTTCAAAAACAAATCTTTGTCAGGCAAAATTAAGAGTAACGTGTTGTGAAACAGCTCTTTATTTTAATTCCTGACTGATCATTAGTTTTCTCACTTCGCCGACTTTGATTTGAAAACCCGGTTAAGTATAACAGTGTCCACTTCCCCAAACACAGTCTGTAAACAACCTTGAAGAATGTGACAACTTGCTTTAAAACTCTGTTTTTATTGAACTTGACCTAGAGAGACAAACTATTCATAATGCAGAGTCGAAGTTAATGATCAACTAACACTGATGACATTGAGAATACATAAAAACATCATCCACCTGGCTGAGTATGAATGCCATTTAAGTGAACGATTTGTGCCTTTTAGCAAAACTTGACAGCTGATTAATCACAACTCACTCTTCCTGTAATTCTCGGTAGCTGAAAAATGCGATCATTTATTTTTCTAAGTTTAGAAATTTGGATCAAAGTACACACAGACTCAGGGGATTGGATGAAACTCTGATTCAGTCATTATTTGATTATCTGTGCGGCTGCAGTTAATGAAACCGTATAGGGGTTGGCTTTTGCACAAACCTTTTCTTTTCCACCAGGATGCTTCCATTCTTCACAACAGTCCTAACTTTGTTGATGATGATCTCAACCTCAATCAGCAGCCCATTGTCACCTCGCCGTGCAGTGATATCACTTTCCACCCGGTTGTGGATGAATCGTGTGAGGCTGAATGGGCAGTTAGACCGAACATAGAAACTTGAGCCGTTGAAAGGCTGGATGACCCCACTGCCAAATGTCCTGCAAGTGTCTGATGACAATTCACTGATTAATAGACAATAAAGACATGACTGAACTCAATAATAAAGCAGTGAATTACATTATTTTGTTGTGTCGGATTTTGGTTTTGAAAAGTTAGTCAAAATGTATTCTGTTTTTCTTGCCTTTAGCAATACTATCTTTTAAATTATCAACTGAGAACTCAGTTATGAAATTTAACAACTTTGAACTACTTTGCAACAAGTAAATTCCCTTTTTGATTGCAGTATAGCATAGAGCATTTTTGGAATAGGCTTACCGTTTTAAAAACAATAAGCTACATGATCAACTTATATTTCAAGTCAAAAAAAAATCTAATCAAAATTCACAAATCACATATAATCATCACATACACAATCATACACAGTTCAAAGTGCAGGGAAATTTATTTGCTATTGGTTCAAGAAAGAAACTAATAAACTGCATTTAAGGGGATAAACTCAACCATATAAAATAAAATATTTCACAAAAGACACAATAAAACAATACATTTTGGAGAAATACAATTGTACAGAGAAACAATAAAACAGTACGAGCTTTGTACAAAATTAAGAAATATAACTGGCAAATATACTGTAACAGATGCAATCATCAATAAAAAGTAATCTGTATAATGAACTGAAGATCCAACATTGATTAACTTATACTCACATTTCTGAATATCTGTTGTTGTGACTGATTCCCCTGTGCCTAAAACTAGAGGAGAAATACAATGTTGAAGTGAAAGTAAACATGAATCATCATTAAACATCATAAATAATTTATAATACTACAAATACTTTGGATATAGCAGGAATGTTATTGATAAAACAGAAAGTGTTCAATTAGAAAACATATATACTGTATATAGATATGTAATGCACAGATGGTGCACCTCAGTGGTGAAAGTATTCAGAGTCTAGGAATTTTTTTAAGTAAAACTAGCAAAAGTGCAATATTAAATCCTCAGTTACAAGTTGAAGTCCTACATTGAAAATGTCAATTAATTAAACTATTACTAGCTAACTCTACTTCAGAGTATCAAAAGGTTAGGTCTAATTGAGAAAAATACCTCATGTGAGTGTTAAAACCAATTACATAATTATATAACTGGACTACTGAGTGGTTTAATTTACGACAGTCAGTATGTTTTTGTTGTTGTTTTTACTACACACTTCTACTTCAAAACACTTTAGAGAAAAATATTTTACATTTTATGGTTCTATAGTTATTTGATTATCTTAGTTACTTGTTACTTTGCAGATCTACATTATTAATACAAAATCTAAATCAACCAATTTATTATATGTTATTATAGATTAAGCTACACAGCAATATATAAAGCAATTAAAATAATCTCCCACTTTCAGCAACATTAAAGTAAGATTCACATTAATGCATCAGTAATTAAAATTGAATAATATCAACTGCTCTACATAAAGGCTACTTTTACTTTTCACATTTTAAGTATATTTCAATGCTAATAATTTTTCACTTTAACTTAAATAATATCAGTGCAGTAGTTTTACTTATAACTGATTATTTCTGAATTATGGAATTGTTTCTTTTACTCAAGCAAAAGATCTGAATACTCAATCCACCACTGATAACATTGCATCACTTGTAACTAAACCTGATAAAATTTAAGTAGTGGAATAAATGGAGCTTTATTTCTTTTCAAATTGTAGCGTACTAAAAGTATAAAGTAGCATTAAATAGAAATATTTAAGTACAAGTACCTTTAATTTATATGTGAGTACAGTAATGAAGTAAACAACATTTTGTTCCAACACTCAATATCACACTGATACACACCATTCTTTACACTTGTTGGCCACATGTGACTAATAAATAAATTAATAAAGAAAGAAAGAAAGCATCCCTGAAAACTAAAAAATAATTTAATAGACTACAGCAGATGTTTAAATCTTGCTTTGTAATCATTTCACTGTTCATGTAGTTTTTGTGGGGTCATATTGTTGTAAAATGACCTTGCAATATCCTCTTTTCACCTTTTCTGCTCAGAAGAGTAAAGTCCTATTCAGATGATTAAATGAAGTACTGCATGGTACCTGAGGCCAGTGAAAAGCAGAATGCAAGCATCCATCGCCGGGAGGTCATGCTGCCTGATGCTCTCTTGCAGGTGAAACTGCACAAACAACCGCCACATGGTTTATATAGTCCTAAAGACACAGTACAAACCACTCACCCTGTGCAAACATTCACACATACCAGGAAACAAGAAAATGGAAAAAATAAATCAGATTAAACATTAAACTAATTGTTAATTAAGCACAGAAATTAAATGATCACATCACCAATGCTGGAAAACCAGCTTAATTTAAAGAATATCCTGCTTATCAAGTTTCATTTACATTAAAAAAAAAAACTATTCCAGGGTAATGCAACCCTCTGAGAGAAACACCCGTGGGAAATTAAGAGTACCGTTATGAAAGTGAGATCTTGGTACAAAACAGGTCAGGATGGATGCACAAATACAGTGTAAAGGACTCAACATCTTTGAAAAGTTTGAAACTTAATCCTCGTCTTTCCTTCCTTTAAAATATCTTGTTTCCTGGAATCTTGACAGAAATGATAACAACATGTTAATATCCTGGTCACAACCTCACACATAATGGGTGAAACATTAAGTCCTGTATTATGAACAAGGAGGGATGGTTACTCTTGGCAAACACTTGTGGACCAGACAATGCCTTGCCGGTTAACAAAGGCCAAATGGGCCACTGACAAAATGAGAAATGAGTTTATGGGTAAATGGCCAGAGTGCATGAACCAGGATGTAGTTAGTTATTTTTCAGTTTGAGAGCTAAGGCATCCCACATAATGTTTAAAGACATGTCTGCTCAGATTTCTTTTAATGCAAAGATCATACAAGTTAGAAAGCGCCTTAACTTCAATCAGTGAGGTGGTAAAAGGATGAATCAACACATCAATCGGCCACATTAAAAGCTGAGTTTTACCATCCAAAGCCACCACCTGACAATTGAGACATTATGTTTGAACTGAAACTGTCAGTGTAGATACAGAGGAGAATCTGGGAATACTTTCACCGCAAACAACAACTGTCAGGATAATACTTGTATACTGGGCTGCTACTAGAACATGTTTACATGCAGTAATGTTCAAAAAATACCTTTCCCTATACTGTCTGGCTGAATAAACCTTTGTTCATCCTATGTCTAAAATGCTCAATTTTAGCACCTGTCTCTTTAAGCCCCCCCTTCTGAAAATTCAAATGTCATTGTAAACTTCCATGACTTTTCCAGGTTTTCCATGACTGTTTGGACTACATGTCCTAATTCACTGATTGTACCTGCCATTGAAAACTTTTTTTTTTTAATTCTAATTGGAGGGAAAAACAGCAGTTCATCCTCTTTCACAGAAAACACCAACATCACTTTTTATGGAAGAAAGTGCCATTTGGGAAAATGTAAAAAAAAAACAACAAAAAAAACCAAAAACAAACAAACAAAAAAAAACTCTTTAGTTTTAAAGATTACAAAATAATATACATTGACATGACTTTAGCTAATACTTAATATAGTCGTTAGGGATCAGAAGAGCTCCAAAATAAGCTAACTTGATATGTCATCACCTTTAACAGGCTTTGGCTAATCTGTTAGCAACTTACCTATTTCCAGTAGACGCAGAGACACATTATTATGCCTTTAAAGTCATGTTTCCAGTCACTGGCAACACAAGTCTGGCATTCACTGGCATTGGTTTGGGCTCAACAAATTCCTGAAAAAGATATATAGGTCTTTTTGCTTCTGTTAGCTGCTTGACTTTGCTCAACAGCTAACGTTAGCTAACGGTTAGTAGTTAGTAGCAGCAGCAGTAGCATTGGCGTTCTTGCTAAGTTAGCATACTTTGATATAACTTTAAGGCAAATTGTCCCAGTAATGGTAAAGAAAACCTTCACTTTTAACATTGCAAAATGTATTAAATGTTGTAAAGCTAAATTTAAATATTTTTGAAGGAGGCATTCAAACCCCAAAATAAACTTACAAAGCTATGGCTAATCAGTCCACAGGCAGTTACCCGGCAGTTACTTACACTCACCTGCTCAGGATTGGTGTGATGGGTGTTTAGGCGGGAACTCCCCCATCGCGGATATCGTTACTGCGCAGACGCAGGGCGCCACCTACACTGGTAAGATGGCAACGCTCTTATCCCGGATATTTTAACCTCACTTCAGCATCGCGGGGGTAAGTGCGGGCACTTCCTCTGTCTTTATTTACAGTCTATGCATTCAGCAGACACAGAACAATATCATCTTGTCTTGTTTCTGGGATGAGTAAAAGCAAGTCCAATATTCACTCCCCTTCTTCAACCTCCAGGGAAAGATGGCGGAGTCTTTTAGCCGCTGGCTGTTCGACTTCGTTCACCAGCTAGCTAGTTGTTAACTGTAAATCTTTGCTGTTTGATGACAGGCATAGACTGTATGTATATATATATTAAGTACCAAAATTGTTTGGCTTTTATTTTTTTTTTAAGTACCGAAATTGTTTGGCTTTTTTTTTTTTTTGCTTGTATCCAATATGCCGTTATTTAACAATTCATTGGGCTGATAACCAAGGTCAATATCAATATACCCACTTTTTTCCCCACCTAATTTTAGTGATCATCAGTTCTATTCAGTAGTGGAAAAATAATTCAACTTAGGGCTGATGTTTTGTAGTCTATATCGTTACTTTGTCAATTATAAAATACATTACAAAATAAATTTAAAAATTGGTTTGTCATATCAGCAGAGCTCAGCATGTTGGCCAATATCAGTATTTCATTTTAAAGCCAATATCAGCTGATACGATGACATAGGGGTATTATTATGCATCCAAGTATTGTGTGCAAATGTATTTCACTTCCTGTTCCCTCATCTTTAAGTCAATGGGTTTTTTAAATGTTTCTTTTTTAGATGCTTGAATATGGTCTGTGGTTAACACAAGCTTAAGAGGTTTTAATGTTTTATCCTGTGTTGTAAAATATGTCAGTAAATACATCACTTGTGAATTTTGAAGCATTTATTTGTCTTTAAAAAGGTGCTTGCTCATGTTACACTTTCAAGAATGACGTTACATCCGATCCTTGGTGTAGCACATTAAATTTTATTCCTGTAGGAACAATAACAAAAAAACACATCAATATCAGTCCTTGGCGTCTGTGTTGTTTCTGCATAACTCTATGGCCTGACGTCTTCCTCTGCTTGAGGGCTGGCTTATTTCAGAACACGCATTAAAATTAAACAAACAGAATCAAATTACAGTCAAATGTCCATGTAATGATTCATCATGTAAACATCTTTTTAACTAAGAGCACCTATCTCTAGTCTACTCCATTCGTCCTCAAAATGAACTGTTCTACCCTTTTAACTTCACTTATAGCTATTTATTAATCATTACTATTTATTCTTGTCTTTGTAACCTCCTTATTCACGAAAAACAACAATTATTTAAATACAGAAATCACGTTTCTCATATAAACTCTCATTTCTAACTGTCAAAACAAAACCCACGTTCAATGCGTCATTTACGCTCTTATTCTGAAACTCACTGGAAACCGCCTACTGCACGACGGTCAGAGCCGCTTCATTATGGCTAACACTGGCGCCATCGGCCGTTGCTCATTCACACACAAATAAAGCTTTTATGAACTGTTTTCACATCGTCCATTACCATGAATTAAGTTCACCGTTGCACCATTCGCACTTTAGAAGACAGTTTCACAGTTTGGTTTCACCATCCCTGGCATTGCTCGCCATATTGGACTACTGTTCATTCGTTCCACAAGCTAGCTCGTCTTCACTCAAAGTTATGCTCAAACTCACTACATGTCACCGTCACAGTCTAAGGCTTTTACACGTTATATTGTCATCATATTTCATTCTGGTTATGATTTCTGAACCTCTTACCTGTAGGAACAATAACAAAAAAACACATCAATATCAGTCCTTGGCGTCTGTGTTGTTTCTGCATAACTCTATGGCCTGACGTCTTACTCGGCTTGAGGGCTGGCGTCAGCCGTAGACACCTCATGCGCACAGCGCCCTCTGCTGACTCAATATTTCAACCATGTAAACATAACCAGAACTGCTATTAAATGAATGAACTCACACAGGAAATCCCATTACAATCCCTTTCT
This sequence comes from Plectropomus leopardus, assembly GCF_008729295.1. Lineage (NCBI taxonomy): Eukaryota > Metazoa > Chordata > Actinopteri > Perciformes > Serranidae > Plectropomus > Plectropomus leopardus. The sequence continues at coordinate 14,821,365 of NC_056484.1, forward strand.
AACGTTTTAAAGTCCTTAGCTGTTTTAATGAGTTTAAATTTTAAATGGGGGCAAGATATTTGAATCAAAATATTTGAATCAAGTCTCTAAATCAAGTCTTTAGTGTGAATGTCTCTGAAACACACAGTGCCACACTCACTAGTGGTTAAACGAGACTACAGATCACAGCAAACACGGCCTTACAGCCTTGTTGTGGTGGCGACATTAAATCATGTGACCTGGTGTCGTTTTTTTGTAGCCTAACATTAGCTTTTTACTTTTCACAATTACACGAAGGCTTCAAAAATCCTAAAAATTGTGCTTATTAATGAAGATTATCTTGCTGAACAAACGTTTAAGTATTATAAATGTTTGTTTACCACAGAACTTATTTTTTGCAGTGATCTAAAATCCAAGAGAAAAATCCCATAAGCTTTTTGATGAGGTAACCAAGTCAGCGCTAACATCCGCGGCAGCCCACAGGAAAAGATCATTTCTGGGGCACTCTATTTTACCTAACTTCACCTTTGACCTCTTTCTTTACCTTAACTTATTTAGAAATGGGAATTAAACCTGGCCCTAGACCTCTTTTCTAACATTTTACTTGTAGCCTACTAGCAGAAAAAAACACAGCTGTAATTAATCACATTAATTAGGGCTTTGTTCCCCAGTGAGCCAGCACGCACTATACAGGCAGGAACTTGCTGGCCTGCTGTAAGGTCTTTGTTAGTAATGTTTTCAATTACACCTGTGCTGTTCCTGCTACAGTGTGATATTATATGTGAAAATGTCTGCTGTGAAAAAAGGTCTATAGGTTATAGTTGTCAATACCAAGCCCACTTGGCACAGTTGGTCTGAAACCAAGATACCGCTGTGTTTCCTCGATTTAAACTGTTATTACGATATTATCCTCTCCACAGGTGGGTTGAGGCTGGTTTTTACACAAAGACTGAGGATTGGGTTCTTTTAACCCTGTACTTTCTCCCTGTAATGCTGCACTTCAGCTGGCCTAACTCATTTTGGTGCTTGTAGTGCAGCAAATGTTGGTGGTGTTTTTTTGACTTGTTAAGCCTGATTATGGAGACTTGCTTAGTTAACCCTTTGCAACCTGGATGGACATCAGTTTTCTTGTGCTGTGTTGACGCCTTTAACAAACTATTTGACCCTTTGAAATGTGAACAAATAGGTTTGATCTCTTTCGATGACCGTCTTGGGAACAAATGTCGCACAAATTGCAAGGAAATTACCTTTAAAAAAGTTTTACAATCGAGGGGAGGGTAATTAAAAAAATAACCAAAAATAGGGAAAATGTCCCAAAAACTATATTTATAGCTTAATTATCATATTTTACATTACAAATCATGTTACAGAAAAAAAAGTAAAAAATATAAAATTTATTGTTTTTTATTTCAGGTTTTTTTTTTTTTCATATTTTCAGGTAATTTTCTTGTAACATTTTCTTACCTTTTTTCAAATTTAAACCAATTTGCCCAGGTTTCAAGGGGTTAAAGGAAGAAATGACTCAGTTATTGGCTTGGCAATCTGACAACACGTTAGGATTTGTCATCTCGGCTGAATATTTTTTTTTAGGTCTATCTGTCTTCCTGGTTACAAACCTTTGTAGATAACATCAGAGGGCAAACAGTCCAGATAAATAAATTAGTCATTCATAGAATTATTCACTTGTACCTCAACATATAATTCTTACTCATGACCCATGCCTCCAAATGTTACACAGGCAGCTGTTTTGGAGTAGAAGTTGGAGAGCTTCATCCCCTGAGGAGCATGAATATGTTAAAAAAAATGACTGATGAGTTTTAAACCACAGACATACAACTATATGAACTGATCTGATGCTCTGAGTGTTTCTGATGACCTTGTCTATATGTTTGTTTTACTGAGTGCTTGTCTGCTTTGTATTATGTTTTCTCCTGTGTCTGTTGGGTGGAAGACATTTTCCACCCTAATGGACAATAAAGATCTATTTTATTCTATCTTTATTATTATTATCTGTGTGTGTATGTGGAAACATTGGTCGGCTGTTGGGATTTGTTTTATTGGGCGTTTCTCTGTGATCCAATCTGGCCATTAACTATCAAGTGTTTGATGGATCGACGGAGTGACTGACGCACATTACCACCCTCGGGCCCTGCTACTCAGCTGAAATCACAAGGTTAATTTCCCTTGAAGAGACATTACAGCGTTTCACCATGAAACCATGTACACCACTATGTACACAGGAAACTTGTCCCATTACTGCCCCTCCTCTCTAATGGGCTCAATCATGAGCCATTATCAGGCTGTACTCATTCTCCTTTTTGTGTGACACCACTGTCCACATATTGATCCCCTCCACACATGGATGCATTTACAACCATGTCATTTCTGCAGGCTGCAGCCGTGCAGCATGTTCACTCTGATTACTTTTTCTGTGTTTTAAGCTTGATCAATAATAGAGAAGGTGGGCAATGATGGTGAGTGTAAGAAGAAGGGAGGTTTGGACATTAGAGTAAAGGGGTTTTGCCCATGGAGGCATTTTGTCCTGTTTGTAGCTTCAAAAGGAGAGTTTTGGTGTTTTAGATGATGTGATCATTTTGCACATTTTCCAAGCAAAAATGACAACCATTGCCTCATTTGAATGTCTTAATTCTGACAATTTGCTGGTTTTCTTTGTCTTATGTAATTATAACTGAACAGATTTAAGTTAGGAACCAATGGTTTGACAAAACAAACAATCTGAAGAAACTAGTTTAGGCTTTGGGAATTTTTAATTTTTTAAAATAATTTTGTGACGTATTATGATCACACAGCTAACCAATTAAAGTGAGATTAAGTGGCAGAATATTTAAAAGTTAAAATATTTGTTAGTTGCTGTCCTAATTTTTTAGCACATGGAATTGTGGGTGTAGCTTTCTTCAGTAAAAATGAATAGTTTGATAAGATCACTTTGATTCCAAATCATCATTATTGTGACTCAGTAAACTGTCTCACCTTTAGTTACACACCACTTGTGTATTTATTTTTGGCATTGTGACAGCAAATAAGTGGTTTCAGCTTCTCAAATGTGGATGTTTTCATTGTCTTCTATGTATTAAACTAAATGTCTTTGTGCTTTGGACATCTGGGCAGATGGAAGAAAATCGAAATGTCAACTTGATTATCAAGAAAATAATCCAAAAAAAAATGCTGAATTGTTTGATATCTGCAGACAAACTTGACTGCAAGACAGTGGTGGAAAGTAACTACATATATTTACTTTCATACTGCACTTAAGTACACTTTTTAAGGTGCTTCACATGAGTATTTCTATTTTATGTAACTTTATGCTTTTACTTCACCACAATTTGGAGGGCAATATTGTACTTTTTAATTCTCTACATTTAATTGATTCTAATAGTTACTGATTACTTTTTACATATAAAAACATATAATATGCTTTGGCTATATGATATGATGCATTCAGTACTTTTGTAACAACGTACCAAGTGGTCTACAGATGATCTTAAACTGGCTCCACGTTGAAAAAAGACAGCATGATAATGTTAATAAAGTTGTTTGCGATATAAACAGAATGATAAAATACTCTGTTATATAGAGTTAATATAACACTGTGAAAAGAGCCACTCTGCATAATTAGTCCTTTTATAATTTAAGTAGCTACATCTTACTTGTGTACATTTTGAATTCAGAACTTTTAGTTGTGATGCAGTATTTGAGGACTCTGGTATTTCTACTTTTACTTAAGTAAAGGATCTGACTTCTTCTGCCACTGCAGCAAGACTATAATGTCCTGGTGAAAAAGCAATGAAATATACCATGTCTACCATCAATTTGTATGTTTAAATGAGATGAATGTCTGTACAGAGATGCTACTGCCAGAAAAATGTAGACCTCCAGTATGACTTTCAGTGTGTGTGTGGCATACCTTGACTGTGTATGTGTGTTTATTAAGTTAACATGCAATACTGAGGTCAGTCCTACAGAGGGCAGCCGTTTTCCTATTATGCCATAGGCAGCCTGTTTTACAGTAACAGGTGAAGCAAGGTGATATGAAGCCTATTACAAATGTGTGTCACCATTAAAATCTATGTTATGTAGACATATATCTATGAATATGTTATTCTTCAAGTTTTACAGATGCTTTTGTTAATTTTCCACTCTAAAATCTGACAATCTGATTATACAAAAAAACCTACAAAACGGATTGCCTTGAAAAATATAAGTAAATAGCTATGACATTTAATCTTGATTGATGTTTACTTTATATCTAATTGTAAGGTGTACTTGAATTTTAGTTACATTTATTTAAACTTTGTGAAGTTTTAGCAGCTTTGTTGAACCAAGTTTACTGCGCCATGTATCTATATTGTCCTGGTTGGATACTAGTCAATCATATTTGTATATTCCTAAACATGTTAAAGAACAGAACAAGCGAAGTCAGACTAATTTGATCTATTGAAGTTGCTAACACGGTTTCTTTTTTAGTTGCAACAACTTGACAAAATGAAGCAATTACAGCTAAATTTCAAGTGAAATAAAAAACATAAATGAAGATTTATAGTTATATGTGCTTTCCTTTTTTTTCCCAAGCTTGTGCCCAAGTAGATATTGTCATTATTTTCATAAGGCCTATGCATTATGATCAGTATTGGCCTACAACAGACTTGTCTTTTTAAACTGCTCTGTATTTCGGTTGTTAGTGCATTGTATTGCTTTCCATTTTTTGTGTAAACTGTCACGTTTTAATTGAATTGTAGCACACTGAATGCTCTCCACTCCAGCATCATGCCTCCAAAACATTTCTTTGCGTCATGCCGACGCTCGTAGTGACGAGCTGCTCCACTACACTCCTCCTATCTTACCTTTCCTCCCCACTCCTCCTCAACTCTCCCATCAGCACCACAGGGATGTGATACACTGACACACAACGAGGCTGGAGAGCAACTTTATTCAGCAGCCAGCGTTATATTAGGGAGTGGTTGTGGATAGCCAACGCGGCAGTTAACTCCAAACTGAGGGGGGTGGGGTGGGTAAATTAGTTAAGTGTGTTTTTGTTTTCTTTTCCTGAGACATCAAATACAACTAAGCAGCCCTGTCCTGTGTTGTATTTCCCATATGTCGCGAAAGCAGGTCGACCATGACTACAATCTCCGTAGTATGAGCAACCTGATGGGCGAGCGGTGGAAGAAAGTGAGCGACGGAGGAGAGCGGAGTCTCATCAAGGCTCCGTCCAGCGCCAGCATCAGCAGCCAGGGCGCCTCCGCCGCCACCTCCACCGCCGGGGCTCCGGCCGCACCGAACCCCGCTTCCACCGGGGACCTGGAGCGGGCTGCCCGCAAGCAGTTCCAGCAGGATGTCACGCCCGGCTTCGTCTACGTCCTGGCCGCGTTCTCCGCCCTGGGGGGCTTCCTGTTCGGCTACGACACCGGGGTGATCTCCGGGGCGATGCTCCTGCTCAAGAGGGAGCTGGACCTGAGCGCCCTGTGGCAGGAGGGGCTCATATCAAGTACTGTGGCCGCGGCCGCCCTGTCTGCCCTGCTGGGCGGCTTCCTCAACGGGCTCTTCGGGCGCAGGGTGTGCATACTGCTGGCTAGCTTCTTCTTCACCGTCGGGGGGATCGTGTTGAGCACCGCCCCCGGCAAGGAGGTGCTGCTGGCGGGGAGGCTCATCGTCGGAGTGGGGCTTGGTAAGACATGTGTTCAACATGCTCCCTGTCCCTTCAGTCTGTCACTGAGCCAGGTGCTTGTTTGAACATTTTTTTTTTTTTTTTTTACTTTTCTAGACAAATTTGCATTTTAACCTTGCAGATTAGGGTTGTTTGGAAAGCAAAGTTAACTTGAAACCAGTTAGGGACTGTTTGTTATTTATGAGCGGGGAGGGGTTGGTGCTAAAACTAAAACACTCATTCCAAGTTGTCAAATATCGCCACATCGCAGTACAGTTCATGTCTACATATGACACCCTAGGTATCCTCGTGCGTCTGTTGTTGACCCTCCAGGACAGCGAGTCAACTTAATCCTGTTAAATGCATTTTGTCTTTTCAAAATACACTTATGTTTTCACAGGAAATGCACATTACCTTTTCCTAAATTACTTAGTAAAACACCTAATTTATGTTCATTTCCTGCACCTCAACCATGTGGTTAGGTTTAAAACAAACAAAAAAAAAGGTTTGGCTCAACATTGATAGTGGAAACGAACATCAGCTCCCGGATGAAAGTCCAGGGTTAGCCGGACCCATCCATTGCTTGTCCCGCCCACCATATGGTAACTTTCAAGCTCTGTATATTAGGCCTAAGTCATTACCGTCAGTGTTTTAATGTGATGCTGTCCAGTGGCATATCATACTGCTGCGACAGTTGCTACCCCACTAACCAGCGGTGTAGAATTTTGCTGTGAAATGTTGCATCCAGCCATATTTTTAACTCATGCCAAATGCTGGTGTGCTATATCGGGACAACAGGTGCTGTCTGTCAGCATATGACTCTGCAGCGAAAGGTTCTATCAGGCCACATTACTAACCCTATGGCAACATATCATAACGCTGCAAAAGATGGCTTTTGGTGTTGGTGTCTCGCGCTGAAACCACTGACAAAGCAGCAGGATTCAACGACTTTGGAATGAGAATGGGTGGTGGAAAACAGGGGAGGCATTTCAAATATTTTTGAAGAACCACAGAGGCTTTGATGTATTTTGATTTGGCCTAGGGGATGGACATTCAACTTTAAATTATTATATTTTATTTTTATTTGACCTTCATACCCTTTTAACATCAGCATGTGATTTTCAGCTTTTAACTTAGGACATAGAACATAGACTGTAAATAAAGATGGACCACGTGCCCCCACTTACCCCATGGATGTATTATTTTTTTCTTTGGAAAAATTTATTGGCAACATGACAGCTCCCCCAAAGTGAGGGAATTCAATATCTATCGCCCCCTGGTGTCTGACTGCAGTACAGGTCCTAAGACCCGCCCTTCCATGTTAGTGAGTGGGCATAGGCTAAAATACAAAGTTAAAATACATGCCAAATAATTTTTTTCCCAAAGATGGTTTCTGTCACTGAAGGTAGTTATCATCACCATGATGTTTGTTCAAGTGTTTGTTTTCATGATAAGTTCGGTTTTGATGATTTATTAATTTATACAAAAGGGGGCTTTTTCCGCAATGATTGACATCCGTGACAGCCAATCCTTGCGCTCGCATTCAATGGAACCGCTCATGATTGGTCGGACGCGTGTTCGAGCGGGAACTCCCCCACCGCGGATATCGCTACTCCGCCGTACTGCGCAGATTCAAGGGTCTCAATCACTCTCGCAAGATGGCAACGCTCGTACCCGGGACTTTTTGGACATATTAACCTCACTTCAGCCTAGCGGGGGTAAGTGGGGGCGCGTTGTCCATCTTTATTTACAGTCTGTGACTTAGGGTGAGTTTATAAAATCTAATATTGGCTTCCTTGCCAAGTTACTAATGTTATCCTGGCTGCTGCTTCCACTGTTGAGTATGTTACAGTTTGTTTGGTAAAATGGGCACAGATAGCTCATTGCATTTGGATCCATACCTAAATTTGGGTTGAAAATACAAAAACATGGTTATTTATGGTGGGGGGTGGTCATGCATTTCTCAAGGAAAAATATTTTCAGCTCCAGGGAGAGTCATGATGAAAACAAACAAACTTACAGCCACCAGTCCTACAAAAAAAGTACAGTCCCTTGAGTTATCTCACCCCACCGGCAGCACTAATGTGATACTGTATTGATTTCAGCATTAACTTTCCCCCTGCACTTGCTCCCATCACAGAGTTCAGAGGTCACAATCTTAAGTGCACCTCAAGGTCTACCATTTCCCCCCACATGTAATGGCTTTGGTTTACTTCTCTCCTCTCTGCCTCTCTCTGCCTCAGGCCTGATATTTGCAATTACTCACAGCTTCTAATTACACAGCGCGACCCTCTGCCTGCGCAGGCTGCATGCCACTGGCTGCTACACAACTTGCTGTCTTTATTATTACCATCATTAAGATTATTATTTGATTTCGTTGGGTGCCATTTAGCAATAACTCTGAATGATGAATGAGATATTGTCGCAGCACGCCCAAAAGGAAGATGAACCTCAAAGTACACAGGAGACTTTCAGTGTCAACGAGGTCGCCTTAATCAGACTCTGATCTCAGAGTTACATTTATCTGATTGGCCCCATCCCTGCTTCCTACCCTAGAAATGCACCTTTTCACACTCCCTTCCTTCCTTCCATGAATATTTCTCACTCTCCGCTTTCTCCCCTCTTGAATCATCCCCTCTCGCTGCTCTCTGCATGCTTTTACATGCAGCGTGCCTTTTGATCCAAATTCAATGTACCCCAAATTATTTATAGTGGCTGCTGTTACTCATGAGTCACATCCTCAGTGGATGGGGCTGTTAAAACTGGCTTTCCAGGCTGAGCACCACGTCGATGGCACTCTGCTTTGAGAGTAGTGAGCGCTCGATCTCCTCAGTGATATGTGGAGGAATTGCACACCATTTTCTCTCCTAAATCAAACACTGGGATAGGAGATATATGAGAGGAGGATTAATTCTTTAATAAACACAGTGTAGAGCACTGTGTTCCTCTACAAACTAAAGCTCTTAATCACTGATGCTTGAATCAAGATTTGCCTTCAAACCCCTTTTAGTACTATTTCGAATTCTTACTGTGACAAATGGCTGTAATTATGATTCTTGTTGTGTGGTATATAAATCAACCTTTGTATAATTAGTATATGTTCATTTATCTGGCACCAGGAATGATGAATGTTTGTTAATTTTCCCTCCGGAGGGAAGTTTGTGAGGGCATTGCTGTTGGATAAATGGCGAGAAAAGCTGGAGATAATGATTTAAAGGGAAATACCTGGATTGCTTCTGTCTATCTGATTAGCATTTGCATAATTAGTTTTAAATGCATGATGTTTGCAGCGTGAATCGGTTTTGTTGTGGTGATAAAAGATGTCCAAAGTAAATGAAAAGCCTAGATGTGAAAGTAAAGTTTGTTTTGATATTAGGTGATTGACAGGATGTGCTGATATGAAAACACTCGACTCGGTGCAATGAAACAGCGCCTAAAAACTTTGACAAAATTAAATTAAGGCCTCATGTTTCCTGTGATGGGTGATATACCTACAAGTCTGTGAAAAATGTTGTTTTCTTTTGAGAAGAATTAAACACATCAGAGAATGACGAGACTTGTGAAGGGTCCAAAATGAGCCCTAAAATATTCAGATACACTGTATGTATACTCATAAAAACTTAAATCAGCTTTACCTTTTCTTAAAACAACATCTAAGCAAAGGATCATCTCTTTCTGAATTATAACTCTCCAAAAATGATTTCTTCTGTCAACTAGAGAACTCACAGGGAATTTTACAAAAATAAGCATGACTCCTGGTAGAGGGAGGGTTCACTTTTTCTCATGAAAATAGATACAGTGTGCAATTAGAAACATGGTTTTAATTTGACCATTTTTTTCCAAAACCGGATTACAGAAATGTGGACATGATTTTAGAAAATATCTGTCCCATATTTAAACCTGCCCGCCCCCATCCATCATGTCCATTCGCACTTTCCATCTACTTGTTTATATTTTGCATGTAAAGCACTTGAATGACACCTTATAAAGATTAGTGAGTTCTACTCAAAACTGTTGACTCGAGCATTATCTTGGCTTGAGAGGATACATTTGTAGCAGCCTGTGTGACAGCAACACAGTCGCCAGAAAAAAATGTTGGTAATGCACATTTCTACAGAGCACAGATACATTCGAATTTTGAAGTCGTGGATGCATTGAAAAGTCTAATTTCAACAACTCTGTGGTTAGGTTTACATACAAAAACCACCTGGTTAAGTGTAAGAAAATATCATGTTTTGGCTTAAAATATCTGGTTGCAGGGGCACAATCCTGCCTGTAAACCATGTCTCGGTAAAAATTCAACCAAATTTTGTAGCACTATCCCTGCTGGAAAAACAGCGATGGGTCACTCAAAAAAGCCCACATTTGGTGCCTAAAGAGCTGCTTGTAAACAACAATTGCTCACTAAAACCGAAACTTTTTTGTTGTTGTTGATCTTGAGCAGTGGTCTGCATTGGTCTATAACTTGGCAAGCAGTTGTAAGATATTATATTATATAAATTTGACATGCATTTTTCACAACTTTCCAACTTTTATCTACAGAACAATCTGTCTGTTAATCATAAAAAGTTATAGATTAATCGATAATGAAAACGATTCTAAGTTGCGACTCTACACCTTTACTAAGTTATGATTCAGGTAATTTACACATGCCCCAAATGTTGCTGCTTTCATCCATTTAAGAATCTCTGGTGCTGTTTTGATTATGTAGTCTTGTTGTGTGCTGTTCAGAATGCTTGCATATCTGTTGCTGGTGGAAATGGACAGTGGTAATTTTCTACCACACACTTTTTGGAAAGATAATTCATGGACAGTCACCAACCGCTTTTTTTATGGAGATGGATGCCCATCAGAAGCCAGTTTTAATTTGAAATACAAGCTCATAATGGCATGTACTTCGAAATCAACCCAAACAATGTGCCAGTCTTTGTTTGTTTAAAGCCACCATTAATGAGGGAAAGACAGAAATATTTCCACAAATTTAAATATATAAATAAAAGATGCCTTTTCTCGAAGAACATATGAAATTAAGATTGAAAATGCTGCAGCAACACTTTATTTACATACACAAGCTTAGGTTGTTAATATGTGGAAGAACCTAATCACCTGGTTCATTTCAGTCGTTATATTGTCAAGTGTCTGTTTCAATAGAAGAGTCCCCTCCCCTTCTGCCATCGCAATCTTTTCCCACACAACCATCTTCATTACAAGCACGCACGGGCCGGCCCTGATAGATAATGAAACACATTCTGGCACCACAATTAGCTGCTGGAGACGCTAATAAAGCAACATTTTTCATTCCAAGCAATTATTCCAGCCAAGCCCGTCACCTGCACACTCATATTAACGTGACTGCTGGAAAGCCAATTGCTTAGCATTTCTGAACTGAACTCGCCAAAAAGGTCATCGCAGCTGTTTGTCAAACCCGGAAAGGCCATATACCACTAAACCCTGCCTTGCTGTATTTCTACCCAGAAGCATCTGCTTCGTCTGCTGCTGGCCGGTTATTGTTGATCTGACCTTTGCCTGAGCTCAGCGACTGGTGTGCGTTATGAGCTGCTAGTCTGAGCAAACAGAAGTTATTGAACCAGACTGGATTATGTCCTCTGTTTTTCTTTTGATGAAATGAATCCTTGTCAGTCCTTTCAAATTCAAAGATTTTCATGCTTCACAGTAGATTTGTAGAAAGATGTTTAAATCTTGGAGGAAAAATTGACTCGTCTGTCTTGGTGTGTGATATGTGACAAGTTTTGAGTTTTTATTCCAAACTGTCTTCTGGTTGGTTTGTGATTTCTTAAGCAAAGCAAGGATGACTTTTGAGTGACTGAGATCATGGATTTATAAAGAGAACTGGAACAGCATTTGAGCCAGGACTCTATTCATGCCTTTGAAAGATGCTCAGTGTCACATGATGCCAAAATGTTAAACTACGGCTTATTAAATTACCCGGATGATCGGCACTGTTTCCGTATCATCGGGCCCATAAAGCAGGGGTACTAAGACTTCCACGAGCTGAGCTGGCTACTTCTGGTTTAGCACTCAGCTAACTTGAGTGGGGGATAAAATGATTTAATCGTGTGGCTTTTTTTAGACTTTCCAAATGTTATTGGACCAAATTGATCGTATCCTAGGGACATGTGTCATTTCGTGAGGGTTGTGATGCTCAAAAAATGTATCCACAGATTTACAGATGTGTCTTTCGTCATGTCAGTTATGGAAAGTATTTTTGGACCCAGTGCCATCACATGATGGGTCCTGAAGTTGGTTGGTCACTACAAAACTTGGCTCTAAAGTCTGGTGCACTTCTTTGGGGTCTGGCTGGGATACCTGAGCTAGCAGTAGCATCTACAGCCAACTAGCATTTTTACTGCTGCAGGCTTTATTGCAATGTTGTTGTTGTTCTCATAGACCATACTGGTGGCTTGATGATGTTGTTTAATAATTTTTAATTAAAAATGCAGCAGTGTCATTAATGCTACTAGCTCACATATTAATAAATTATATGGTGCATATTTTGAAGGCAGGTTCCTGCTGGTCACCAACATCATTAAACACTGATATTTGGCTCGGATTTAGCTTATGATGTCAGGTGATCAAATTCAATGTCAGAACGTCTAATGCCAACCTCAGTTCGACGTAGAATACTAATGACAGATGTTGCCTGTATTATTTTTATTTTAAGTTTTTAAGCATTTAAATAATCATCAACCTGATTTTCAGTCCAACCAAAATTTAACATCTGGCCAATGTAAGAATCCAACATCTTTCTGATGTCATACTGACATCCACTGCCAGCTGGTTAGCTTTCAACAAGTCTGTATGTACTTGTTTCTGCATGTTTCAGATTGCATTGATTACATTCAAATTTGTCTTAGAACTACATTAACTTTACTCTATTTTCTCTACCATGTCATGTGTCAAGTTCTTAAGACTTATTTATACTCCCCTTACATACAAAAATTGATATGATCATAAGTTTAACAGACTAGTTTTTCTGGTGCCAACCAGTGAGGGTATCGATGTTTAACCTAATTCTTTCTTTCTGCCATTTTTAAAATGTCTTTGTTGTGTGTCCCCTAAACTACACTACACTACCCCTAAGATTATGATGGTACTGCTCTGTTTCATCCATATCCATTAGCTTTTAGAAAATTTACACAAAAATAGGTTAAATAAATGCAGAGTACGGACAAAGTGCTCCATCCATGTTCATATTTGCATCTAATGTTGAGCCTTTAGTGTTTTTTTCAAGAGTCTCCCTCTAAAATAATGGAGTCTCTCTGTGTGGCGATGGTTAGATTTAAAGTGTTGAAATGGCCATGAAATGTTTTGAGAAATCTGCTCTGATGCCTTCAGCCTTTTAGTTAGTCATAATCCATTCCCTCACACGTAGGCACATAAATGCACAAACATGAGCATGCACCCTATCAGTGTGTGCATAATCGTGTTTTCTGGCTAAATCATCTAGCAGTCGCAAACGTTAACTCGTTTTGTCCTTGGAGACAGTCGATGAAGGGGCCGCATGAAAATAGTGCAGTTAATTACATTGTGATAACATTTAATTATCACCTGGAGGTTTGATAATTAATTGGCTGGTTTATATAATGAAGTCACAATTTTCATCATAACTAGGTGGAAGCAAAGTGTAGACTTAATGGGGAGTTTATGCGCATATTTTAAAGTCAAGTGTTCAAGAAATGAGATGTTTTTGGCTTGACATTTGTGCATTTTGAGAGTTTTTCCCCCCCAAAAAATGGTTTATAAGAATATGAAGTCATTGAATTAAATATTTTGCAAAGTGAAATAACATCATAAAGACCTCCAAAATTGGAGTTACATGGTACTTTATGAGATCATTTGTCTTTAGATACACATATGTGCAGTGGGCAAAACCCAACATGAAAAAAAAGACACACTTGACTGAATCTAATGAAGAGAGGGCACAACCTCTTACCCATCTGAAAGAACAACAGCTTTATTTGGGGGATTTTTCTCTTTTCCTCATTCCACATTTTCAAGGATGCTCCATTAGCCCCTAATTAGCTTCCTCCATCACAACCAGCTACTTAGTACCAGAAAATGTCCTGCCTGTCTCTTACATCACAGTGATGGAGGCTCTAGTGAAGTATCTCCCTCGTACTCTGATCAAGTGAGTCAGTCTTGAGCTTTGTACTACGTGCCTAGAGGCTGCCTTCACAAGACCAGACGGATTCTTTGTTTAACTGTGCTGTGCCGCTCTGAGGCTGAGCCTGACCAGACGATGACTTTATGAGGGTGTGTGTGTTTGTGTATGTGTGTGTGTGCAGAAGGGAGGCTGGTAGCTGTCCCCTGGTGCTGAAAGAAGAGCTCATTAACGAGAGAGGGAGCACATTGCAATTGTGTTTGTGAGGGATTCACATTCAAGCAAGTGCAGAAACCTGGCCTTTGGTCGAGGCTTGTTTTCAGTGCAGCTCCAGTGGAGAACTTCAGAGGAATATGAATGTTTGAGTCGGCTTTATTTGTATCAAAATAACGTCACTTGAATCAAAATATGTCCTCTATGCAGTTATACTGAGAAAGGACATGAACAACACAAAATTAAGTCTAGTTTGTGTTTCTAAGATGGTGGCATAGTGGCACATTTTACTTTTTAGATTTGTCACTATCATCAGCATCATGACACACCATGAAAAAAAGAGTTAAAATTACCACCCTGCCTCAGTTATATGCCTCCCCCAACTGGTTAAGTTTCAGTTTGTGTCACTAATTCAGTATCAGACCAAATGTCTCCCCTTCTGTTCATTAGTTATGATGTTGAATAATGGCCAGAAAACTTTTTTTGCAGAATATTAGGATGTCACAGTGAAGTCGACCTTTGACTTTTGGATAGTAAATGTCATCACTTCATCATTTTAACCTATTTCTGTGAACTTTGTGGCATAAATAGTGTATGAATTCTTGCATTATGGCAGAACATGTTTTGTGAGGTCACAGTGACCTTAAACTGCCTAATTTTAACTCAGGTCATCCTTGGGTCCAAGTGAACGTTTGTGCCAGATTTGATGAAATTCCCTAAAGGCCTTCTTTAGATATTAGGTTTTTTAAAATGGGACGGACGGACGGACGGACAAACAACCCGTAAACAATGCATCCGGTCTTTTGTTACAAAAAGATTTTCATAATTGTGGCTGCACCAGCTATGGGTCATGCAAACTTTGCTACTAGCCATTTTTGGTGTGAGATTCAGGAAAGGTGACCACAGAAATACATAGTACATCACCAACAAGGAATGACAGCCTTGAAAAGCTTTCCACTTAAACTTACTGGAATTTTTCTTTTTAAATCATAAAAAGAAAAACCAAGGACATAATGTATAAGTGAAATTATGCTGCATTTCCAGTGCATGGTGCAGTATGGGTCTACTCAGTTCAAATGTCTTTGAACTTTTTTGTTTTTCCATTAGCAAGTTGTGGATAGCATCTGCTACCTTGTACTTTTTTTGGTACTTTCTCAATCAAGGTTCCAAGTAAGCTGAGCAGATACTAGATACTAGAGGGTGACGTTACAAAACTGCAAATCACTGATTAGTCAGAGACAAATGTCACTTGCGTAACACCGGAGATCTTGCACAACCCCACCATTTTAAAATCGCCAAGCTACCATGAATAGCAGCAAGTGCAGGCGTTTCTCCGTTTGGTCACAGATGAAAGAATCCAGTGAGAGCTGGATGAGGCAACATGCATTGTGTCCCTGGTACCAAAAGTGAGTCGAGTCGAGCAGTACCATGCAGTTAACATTAGGCATCAGCAGTAGCAGCCTACAAATGAACAATACATTCTGCATTTTAAAAGCCAGTGCACAATGTAATGACTGTGATGCTGGACTCCCAGCCGATAACACTTAATTTCAAACAGTCAATAGACTGAAGCAGAACTGTACAGTATTTGACCTTTTTACTGGCCTGTAATAATATTAGCTTTAATGGGCTCTAAGATATTTTCCCTGTGACCACCTGCAGCAGGATGTGAAATGGAAATGATCCATTACTCAGTAAATACATCAACATCAGCTGGAGTATCTCACTCAGAGGCATATGGACTGTGTGTGGCAGCAGGCATGGCTGGATGGAGACAAGCTGATGCTACATATGGCTGAGAAATATAAAACATGGAGGGACACTATAGCCAGAGTCCGGCTGTATGAGGTGAATACAAACAGAGGCATTACAGCACATAAGGATCTTCAGGACATGTTTATGTTAAGTGTGTTAAAATCTGTGCATGTGTCCATATGCCTGTGTTCATCTGCATAATGTCATCTGAGTAAACACCCACAGTGCAAACACACACACACACACACACACACACATAGTCTGAATGTAGCTGTCAGATAAAAGGAGCCCAAACAGATTTAATGGCTTTGGGTGTTTGCTGTCTCCACTGATGAATTGCTCTGTAGATCATTACACTCAAACCTGACAGTTATACTAATATAATATACCTAATTTTAAGCATTCTGGATCAAACTGCATTCTGTGATGTAGAGTAGCATTTATTTGAGGAAAAAGTGTAGCACTAGGTCCACTGTTGTTACTATTATTGTAATAATAAAAGATGATTGGAGTAAATTCTTCTGTGCTGGCGACAACAATAGCTAATGGCATTATGTTTTTGGGTTGTATGTCCATATGTACGTGTGTACATGCATATGGACATGCGTATGGATGTACGTTCATCCATCCCATCTCAACAACAGAATATGTTTTTGATTTGGCACAAACGTCCTCTAGAGCTCAAGGATGAACTGATTAGAATTTGGTGGTCCGAAGTCACTGTGACCTCGCAAAATAGGTTTTGGCCATAACTCAAGAACTCATATGCTAACTATGACAATATTTCAAACAAATTTCTAATAGGATAAAATTATGAAGTTATGACATTTTATGCCCGAAAGGTCAAAGGTCAACTTAACTATGACATCATAATGCAAAATCACTTTTTTGGTCAATACTCAACGTCATAACTCAAAAGCAGAAGGAGACATGCTTTTACATTTACATTACATTTAGTCAGATACTGAATTGGTGACACTAATCTTGAGTGTCTGCTGATTGTTTTAATCTTCTGTGCTGCTGGACTGAAGATGTGTGTAAAAACTTTCACAGTTTAGGTATTGCAGCTTCTTTGGAGCAACATCCATATTTGAAGCATTGTCGTCTGTCATGGCTACATGAGTCTAGACAGATGTAAATATGAGCTGCAACTTGATTGGTTTGTGAAGGAACACAACTGCAACAAGGTTTTTCTGGTTTTAATAATGGATCATTACAAATCAGTAAATCAGGAGAAGACATACATTATTAATCTCTAAAGGGAAATTCACACATGCACAAACAGGATCTATACACATGCATCAAATGGAAAAATGTGAAAGCAAAGGGGCTGCCTATGGACAGGCAAATTGTCACCTCTCCAGTACTGTACTCTGTAAGGGGACCTGAACTGGCAACCCAATTCGACTTGGTCTAACTGAACTGGGATCTAATAAGAGGTCAGGTGTAAGGGGTACGTGACAAAACTGGTACGCTGCATTTACTACTAACATTAGTTGTTTTAAAAGTCCTACCTCTACAGTTAACTATAACATAGATGTTGGGTTTCCTTGTGTCTGATTTTCACTGAAATCTCTCAAAAGCTTATGAATGGATTTACATCGAATTGGCCCAAGCAGACAGGCTTCATGCCAAAGAGCAGTTGATTAGATTTCGGCGGTGATCTGGATCTCAGATTTCCGCCCTCAGATGATAATCCTTTTTTTTTAAGCCATAACTAAGATGAAGACTTGACTCTAAATCCTTAGGGTATGTTTGCACGAGCAAGAAATCAATTTAAAGACGCAAGAGAGCAGACAGATATCTCTGGGTGTAACAGCAGTCTGGAGAGCTGCACGGCGTTGGCAGAGTCGAGGAGTTCCTCTCCTCTGAGCATTCACTGAACAGTAAACCGGGCGGAGACTAGAACAGAGGGCTTTGAATCATGACTGCGAAGTTTTCTCACAGTGCAGTGTGGGGAAAAGTCTTTTGTAGTTAACGCTCTGATGTTGTGTACTCCTTTAGGAAATGTAACAGTGCTTTGAAATGTTGATGATGGTGATTTTCTTTCCCAAATCGCTCTCTCCTGTGGAGGTTTTGTAAAGAAAACAACAAAAAAGAAGTGCTCCTCACTCTTGATTATCGATTTCCCTTCCCAGAGCTGCCACAGTGTGGTGCCCGCTCGGAGACTGGTTTTCCAGCAAGTGGTTGCCATAGCAACAGGTAGCCACGTAGTCATGGCGGCCGACGAGGGCAGGGTGGTGGCAGCAGGGGGGTGTGGAGGGAGAGGTGAGGAGGGGGGTGTACAGAAAGCAGTGGCAGACTATTAATAGAGCTTATCAGGAGCCAGCTGCAGAAAGCTGAGGTCTCATGGCACCTTGTCAGATACATCCGAGGCAAACATACTGTTTGTGTACTGTAGTGTGTGTGTGTGAGTACAGGAGCGTGCATGTGACTGTGTGTGTGTATTTGTGCGTGCAAATGGATGTTTTCCAGATCACAGCAGTGCAGAGACCATTACTGAGATGGACTATACTTTTTGTTGGGGGGTCTTGGCCCCCCCCCCCCCCCCCCCCCTGTCCACATGATGTCAGTGTTGCTGTTTGTTGAGTCAGGGTCAAAAGTCATTACAGATAGTTGACATAATGATAATCAACCATACTTGTAATGTTAAGGTCAATCACTTCGTAATGGACGTGATTTTAAAGTTGCAGTTTCAAAATCTAAAAATCAGTCCTTTTTATAAAGGTAAAGAGACCCGTGTGGACCAGTCAGGTCACACTACAGACAAGCTGCAACATCCAGCGCTGGAAAATGAAGCCCACATGAAGTGCCAAAAACTGCCCAACTTTACAGCAGAATAAACATGTTTACAGCCTGATACACAAAAAAGAAGTTTTGGTCTCTAAAGCTAATTTTTCCCTTCAGGATAACTGTACAAGGGGCGTGTTAACATTATTTTTGGGAGCATGTTAGCATGTTGATGTCAGCATTTTTTCAAGTACAGCGCCACAGAGCAAATAGTGTGTGTGTTAGTGAAGCTTTTGAAGATTAAATGTGTTAATAATCTAGTCTGATAATATTTAGAATAACGTTGTTATATTTTTCAGAGGGTTAAAGTCAGTTGATGAAGATGTTAATAAAATGTTTTTTTATCATGGTTTAGCTCATTTGCTTTAATGGATTCATATCTGGTACATGTTTTTATTTATGTCATAATCAAGCCTGTATTTCCTTTGAGAACAGGCAACATCTGCTGAACACGGCACAATCTCTGAGTCACCGCCTGCTAACCGTCACCTCTCCATCTCTCTCCTCTGCTGTGTAGGTATTGCCTCTATGACGGTGCCGGTGTACATCGCTGAGGCCTCTCCGCCCCACCTCAGGGGTCAGCTGGTGACGGTTAACACCCTCTTCATTACCGGCGGGCAGTTCACTGCCAGCCTGATCGACGGCGCCTTCAGTTACCTGCAGCGCGATGGCTGGAGGTCAGACACACAGACACACAATTCACACAGAAGATGTATTAAGTTACAATTTAAACTAATACAGGGATACATAATATAAAATGCCATGTTATATGTCGTAGTAAACACACTTTACACTTTACAGAGGCTGCAAAGATTCTTATCTCCTGTCATGATTGATGGTCATATAGTCAGATGTATGAACGTCTTTTCTTTGGGTTCTTATCATATCAAATGCCAGAAAAAGTCGGGTTGAATCAAACCGTCATTCAAAATGTCAACACATGCATGGGTCAGCCCCTAACATTTGCCGTGTGCTGCTGTGCTGTACATCTGAAAGATACAGTATGCCACTTTCTCCGCTTTTTTTTTTTTTTACCCCTTTTATCGGTTCCCTTCTTCCCTCTTTTCTGCTTCTTTTCCTGCAGTCACACTGAATGCACATTTACAGCCTCTGGAGCGTGTGAATGTTGAGCTGCAAGATAAGAATTGTCCTTTTTGCAAGGATTTGCCTCAACCACAGTTCTGATTGAGATGGCGGCGATCATTTAGAAGCTCCTAGATTGCTGTGATTCATACATGATAATGGCTTTTAGGAGACACTTACTGAGTTTAGAGTATGAATGTTGTCTGACTGACATCTTTGCCTGTGCAGGAAGAAAGCCTTATATGTCTGGCTGTTTACCTCAGTAAAAATATATGGATTTTTGTACTCTCTTTAGAGTTCTTCTACTTATACCTCTAGAAATAAAGCCCCTTAATTTTTTATTATCATCACAGTCTTTTCCCCCCTTATCCCTCTCTCTTGTACCCTCTTATTTTTTGCCTTCACCATGTAATATTTTGGATTTGTAGAGCAACCCTTTTACAGAATGCGTTGAACCCTGATTTTGTGCACAAGTGAATACAGAGAGGCAATTTTCCTTTCAACATAATAGTCTAATGTATCAGTGGTTTTCTGGTATTAGAAAACAACACCTGAGTGATCAAAGTGTATGTTCATATGTGCCCGAATAATTACTATTTTTACAGTGTATGTGATATTTTAACTGCTCACAGGCAACATGAGTATTTTTTTTTCCCTTTTTTCAGCACTATCTGATACATTCAAGGTCAGATATACATGCTATTTGTAAATGTTACGGTTATTTTAAGCAGAATGAATAATAATAAAGCCTTGACATTTTTCCCCAGTGTTCAATTGTAATGAAGTAAACCACCTGATGCTTGCTGGCAAATAATTCAACACAAAATAAATGCTTGGGAAATCTTACTGCAACCTGTTTCTGTGATATATGTTGAAGGCATTGTAATTTGCGTTGCATGCAAAGTTTCCCAATATAGCCAAAAACAAAAAACATCTAGATATGAAGTTTCTATGATTGTAATTTAATTCCACTCTCCTCCTCCCTCCCTCTTCAGGTACATGTTGGGTCTGTCGGTGCTCCCCGCTGTGCTCCAGTTCATGGGATTCCTGTTCCTGCCAGAGAGCCCTCGCTGGTTAATCCAACGCGGGCTGACCCAGAAGGCCCGCCGCGTGCTCAGTCAGATCCGAGGCAACCAGAATATCGACGAGGAGTACGACAGCATCAAGAACAGTATCGATGAGGAAGAGGACAGTGGCGGAGGTAAGAGGAGGGGTACCAGTCCTGTTTACCTCATGAATCTGTTGTCAGCTCTGCAACTCACGCTTAACGAGTGCAGGCTGCACCTTTTGTTTGCATCTCCTTTGATGCATGGCGTGGCATGGTGGTACACGGCTGTGAGTGGCTCTCAGTTGATGATCACTGCTGTCAGCTGCATGTTACACACATCTCTACCACTGGGAAGCAGAGCCGAACACTGCCAACCAAGTTGCCTTTAATGACTGCGAGCTAATAAACAAGGATGTAAACAATGAAGGATTAAAAATATGTCTGAGATCAGCTTTGCAAATGAGGAAAGAAACGCTCTTAACTTGTGTGTTTGGTGTCAATACACACAACCTGTTTTGGTAAGAGGCATTGTAATATTTGTTTGCTTACACAAAACTCCATGGGGTACCTTTAACATCTGACTGACATAAAAAAAAAATACAATGTTGAATGTCAGACTTGTAACATTTAATATAGTGACAGAATGAAACAGTTGTTGAATATGTGTGCACCTTTATGATTTTTGTTGAATTTTAATACTTTTTAACAGCTAGAAAGTGTCAAAAAGCTGTTGTCCCATTCAGAAATGTTTGGACTAATACCCAGATATCTTAGTTCAAATGTGGTTGAAAGGTATCATAATTACAGGTACATGTTATGAAAAATGTATACAGCAAAGTAGTTCAGTGTCAATGAGGTGTAACAAAATTGAAACTCTATCATCACCTCTTAGGGTAAAAAAAAAAAAAAAGCCTGTGACGCAGTTTTTTTAAGGTGTTTTATTGGTGTAGCGTAAAGTGCTGCAGGTCAGAGGTCACTAATAATAACACAGCATTAGATAACATCCACAGCAGAGGCATACAGAGCTGTGGGAGTCAAAAGATGATTGGAAACATGTTTGAAAGGGACTGGCTAATTCCTGGGATCATGCCATTAACACCTCCCAGCTGACACAGTCACCCTGAGCCTTGAAGGCAGCAGCCTCCTCTTCACTCACTTTGATGTTCTCCTCAGTGAGCAAGGCTGATTAGACAGTTCATGCTCCCCTCCTGCTGTGTGATGAAGTCCTTCCTACTCAAGCAACAATAAGTCATTCAGCTGCTCCGTTGCGTTCCCTTGACTCCCGCCGTGATGATGGCGACCTGCCAGATCAGTGCGAGCAGTAATGTGGCATCTTTTCTTTTGATTTTCTGTTGACGTGGTTTCTCTTTTGTCCGTCTGCTCATCTGCGGTGGCTTTCAATGCTCAGGATATCTTTCTTCTCTTCCTGTGCGACACTGAATGTTTCCTCCTGCAGCAACAGGTGTTAGGAGCAGTTTATTGTTGACGCTTTCATGAGCTGGATGTTTGAATCAAGGCTCAGTTGTTCGGACATAATCTGATTGGATTTTGGCTATCAGTTTAGATCTAATCTTGAAAATTGATCATTCAAAGGGAAACAAGGATTCCGATATCGGATTAGATCTCGTAATCAAGTTGTGGTTTGGACCTGAATTAAATATTCAGAGCATGTTGTTCAAAAAAGGTTTTAATAAGATTGTGACACCTTTAATCCAAAATAAAAGAAATGGTGGATACAGGGTGGAATTCAGAAACAAAAATCTAATAAAACTAACAAATACTTATTTATTTATATTTTGCACTTGATTTGTTTAGCTTTTATAATGATAAAGTTGATCAATAGATATTAGGCGACCTCTTTCTCTCTCTCTCTCTCTGTCTCTCTCTCTCTCTGTGTCTGTCTCTGTCTCTCTGTCTCTGTCTCTGTCTCTGTCTCTGTACCTCAGACCGGACAGTAAAACTAAGCAGTTCTTATCAAGTATAAACCAAGTTTTGGTCACTGTATTTGTTATTTCTCAACTATAATGTCTTATATTTCATTGGACTGTTTGGCTGTGATAACAGAATTTGTGAACAGGGTGCCATCAAACCAAAACTAAATATTTATGATAAAATATGAACCAAGATTCGGTTAGTCCATTGCTAGTTCTTGCCTTAAATGTTTTCAGGATGATAATTCGGTTTACACTTAAACTGTAATTTAAGACTGTTTGTTACCACCCGGCCGCCATATTGTTTCCTGTGTCAAACAGCCAAACTTGCATTGTGTCCCCCATCTGCAGGAGTGTCCATTGGTCCAGTACAGTACAGTGCAGTGCATTCTGGTAGTTGTCAATTTTCTACCTCATGAGCAAAGCAGATGCCACTCTTCTGCATAGACAGCCTAATTTTATGAAAAGACCATCCTCCCAGCAGTGAAATACTTTTTTCATTATAGTAAAGTGAAAGAAACATATAAAGGGTTTTTCCTCCATCAAATAAGCTGTCAATGTCCAACAAAAATGTCTTCATTTTAACTTTAATTTACACTTTTTGTCACCATTCTATTTTCTGCTCTTAAAATCAAAATACTCAGAGTGACTCCACCCTTTAGTTCTTTGCATAGCTAGTAGCCTACATTTTGATATGTAGTCCCATAAAGCACTGCTTTTCTGGATTTGTTAATTTTGAAAAGTTTGTTTCCGGATCAGGGCGATTTAATTTTATGTTTCTTTCTTTGTAAAAGCGACAGAAAATTAAAATGGATTATCCGATCCTGGATATCAAACATTTTCAAATCCAGATCATTGTGATCCAGATTACATTTTTTAACAGCTTTCAACAAGGTTATTCAGTGCTGTAAATAGAGATCCTGAGTAGAAAGGTAACTATACAGAAAATGGAGGAGGTCAATGTGATGAATCAGATAGAAAATACTTTCTTCATGGTCAATTATTGTGTGAGCTGACCTTTGCTCGATTGCTGGGATGCTGCTGTTTGGTGCAAAAGGCTTTGTCAGTGTGAGCCGACAGTATTGAACGAGGTTGTCAGAATGACGGCCGACTGAGCTTTATTAGCCATTATTGCTGTTTCATACCACTTGTGACAGAGATGAAATGTTCTTCATTTCAAAGGCTGTATGTGTGTGGTACACTGCGATCTGATCCTGCAAATCTTTACCCACCTCTAATCTCTTTTCAATCCTGGCTCTCACCGGTCCACATGCACACGTTTGTATTTACGCACATTCCATCACGCTCTTTATCTGCCATCTGTTTGTGCTCGTGTGTGTGAGAGAGAGCAAGAGTGAAATACAATCAAATCCACAAAAGAGAGACATAATGCACATTCACATGCACAGAGCATATGGTGTCATAATTGCTTTGTCGATTTGAATTTGAGTCTAATCCCAAAAAACAGTTATTTACTCTGCTGAAGCCTCACTGCAGCTTTCTGGGGCCTTCCTATCCAAAGTCTAGTTATTTTATTTTTTTTTGTCATAAGTTGTCCCTTGAACAGATGTTAAGTTATCTATTAAATTAACAATAAAACAAGCAACATTTAACATCATAACAGATGAAAGCTGTTAAAACATCAGACACACACAGAGGATAAAAGCTAAAAGAATAAAGGTAACTGACATGCAGATTAGGAAATGTTTGGAGGGTGGTTTGTTTGTTTTTAGCTTTTCCAAACCTCCAAACACAAAAAACATGTATAGGAAATGGAAATTGATGTGATTCATTGATTGTGTATTAGCTTTAGGGTTAGCCGCAAACATTAGCATGTATGGCTAAAATACGCTAGCTTACAAGTAGATCCAGTAGCCAGATCCTCGATGGTAGCAGCTATATATGTGAGTGTAGATTTTTGATTTAGGGAACCAATTTCATCAAAAAATTGAAAATAAAAACACCAAAACACAAGTTTAACTTGCTGTGCTTGTCTAAGTATTCAAGCTAAACGGCTAAGTTGAGTTGGTACTACAGAGTATCTATTCACATTTAATCCATTGGTTTTAAATGTTAGTTCACAAGCACATCTGGGTGAGAACGGCGGGTTTTAACCATGTTAAAAACAAGAGGCAAAAGCGCTGCAAAACCAGGGAAGCCCACTGCGGGGCTCTGTGGCCAGCGACAACTTCCCAGCGAGCAAAAATTATCACTGCATGCTGAGCTGCCACAATATTTTCAGCGTCTGGTCTATTTTATGTTTTTGTATTATTTTACTGCTAGCTTCGTATCACTGCTAGACAAGCTAGATACACACACGAGCTGACAGACAGACAGAGAAAATTAGCTCTATGTGTGATTACAAAAGAGCAGAACACACAATTGCGATTTAGTCCACTACGTCACCCCTGGAGATTGATCAGACATTACATTTTTTTTGTTGTGTCTGCACATTGTCTGTGTCTAAAAGTTTGTATGTAAATGTTTTTGTTTTTGTATATGTGTATTACTTTCTCTACTGAGATTACTGTTCATCTCAGCCTGTCTGCAATGAGTAGAGCCAGGAGAGTAATGCAGGAAAAAAAAGACAGAGTAGTGGAATAACAGGCAGGAGAGGACAAGTGGGCAAAAGGCTGACAGAAAAGTAGAAGGAGAGGAGAGGAGAGGAGAGGAAATTGGATTCATCCTGCGACTAATCAACCTTGACAACAGAGAACACCATGTCTCTGGAAGGAGCGGCATCCATGGGTCCCCTGAGTCCATGTGGCCTGCCGTGAGGAGACGCCCTTATCTCTCTCACACACACATAATCACACACTGATGTATAAAAACACACACAGGCTGCTGAGTGTCCCTCTTGTGGGACTCTGTGTGTGTCCAGCAGTTTCCTTTTTTTTATTGTAACTCCTGTAACTCATCGCTGCAGTCATCATCAGTTACTGTGCACCACCAGAGGCACAGCAGGCAGCCTCCTCACACTCGCTGCTTGTTATCGTGAAGCCAGCATTTAACACTTTGATTCGACACAAAATGTGAGTATTAGCCCCCATGTACAGGCTTTTATCACACTTGAGTTTGCTTCATTTTTTGTCTTCTCTGTAATTCCAGTTACCATGGCAGAAAATTGAACAATGTCTCTGGTTTCTCGCGTTCCCAGTATACTGCATCGTTCATTTGGTTTTGGTTAGAATGATGATGGAGCTGGAAGATTGACTTGGCAGCACGCCCATTGCACATTGATTGCAAACATACCAAATGAGTTCAGTAATGTTTGTTGCTTTTTACGGAACTCGCTAACTAGCCACTTTCCAAACTGTTGCACTAAAACTTGACATTGACTGGCTATTTCTTTTCAAATGTCCAAATGTATTTTACGCACTCTGCAACCTAATTGCCCCAAGTTTATGCTGTTTGATCACTAACAGCAGAAAATGGATGTGTGGTTGTGATCTGGCTGTAAATTCACTGCTTATTGGTCAAGGCCAGATCCACGAGCATCTATTAGACTCAGCATGTGTGGTGTGAATCTCCACTTAAAAAAGTGAAATGTTGCAAACACTGACTATCAAAATAAAGTGTTAGCCTTTTTTCCTGATACTAAATAAAAAAACAATCACTGGAATGATTAAACGCTATTAAATTAAAAATACTTTTAATTACAGCATGTGTGGAGCTCAGAATCAATAATAAACCAACTTATTTTCTGGATTCAGCTTGGGATATAAAAGATCCATCATAACAATGCCAAGTTGATTTGGAAGTGTCTTTGAAGATTTGCTGTCTGGTGTCAAGAAACATGCATCAAAGATTTATTTTTACCAAGCAGCAGCTTCTTGGCATGAAACCATCTCTGTATAATAGAAAAATCCTACTGAATTCCATTCATATGAGGCTTGAAGGCAGCATTTCACAGATTTTCATCTCTCTTTCAACCTTTATTTTGATGGCAGGAGTGCAAGCAGAGGGTCAGAATTGTGGCCCATCAATGCAGTGCAAGATTGCTTTTACCAACTTACTGCAGTCATGACAAACTTTTTAGATTTAAAGGTGGGGTGTAGGACACTTTAAGGCTGTTTTATTTTGAAGTCTCAGCCCAATATATGGAGGTTTTTGAAACTTCTAACAGATAAAACTTTGCGAAGAATCAGGCAGAAAGGGCAGACACGACATGAAACAACATGATTTGACCTTTACCGTTTACTTCCACTCTGCAGTAGACAGTGTTACTCATGTCTCTGCTCGTTCTCTCTCCCAAACTCAGTGCGGTTCTTATATCAAAGTGTTGGTCTCAATGTCCCTTATGACTAAAGTGAATCTTCTGTTAATGTGTGACAACCATCTGTGCCACATCATTTCATGCCTGCACTACTAGTATGTTTGCAATTTACACGCTCTTTTTAGGGCTGGCGTATGACCTGGAGACCAGCTGTCTCCTAGCAACCAGACAGACAGATGGAGAGGACAGAAGGATTGATAGACAGATGGAGAGAGATTTATCAGGAAGGGTCAAAACTATTTATTTGGTTAGCGCATCTCCTAAATTGGCTCGCTCATGGTCCAATCTGGAAAAAGTAGCAAAACAGTGCACACCATCTTCAGAGAGAATACGCCTCAGGTTAGATGCTGCCTTCAGGCTCGATATGAATATTGAAGTACCATTGTTTCATTTTCTAATTTAAAATGAGCAATTGTTTGGCATTAAATGCCACTTAACAGAGAAGATTGGTGGTCATGATGATGTATAGCCTTAGAAATGAACCAATAACATAAAATATATTACAAAAACAAAGAAGAAGAAAAGCTGACTAAGAAGAAAAAGTAACCAACTTGAAAACATGAATAGCTCTATCTTGAGCCAGTGTTTAGTTTGTCTATTGTAGGCTACTGTAGAAACATTGCAGGGCAACAAGCATGGCCATTTCTGTAGATGAGGACCTGTTTCCTATGTAGATAGGAACAGCTCACTCTAAGGTAACCAAAACACAACAATTCTTATTTTCAGGTGATAGAAAATATTCTTATTATTTCATAGTCCATTTCTGCCAATATACCCCCCTAAATCCTACAGGCTGGAACTTTAAATATCCATTTCTGCTCAATGGTAGATATGAAGACATGGACAGAGCTTTCTGTTCGTACTCTGTGTCCGTGTCGTCTGTACTTCTGCACGTTTGCAGATGAAACAGAGCAGTACCACTGGATATCTTGGGGGTGGTGTAGTGTAGTTCAAACAAAAGCATTTTAAAACTGGTGCAATGGAACAAATCAGTGATACAGTGAAGGGAAATATCCATCCACATGTTGTGGTGTATTAATGGCGTCACAGACCAAAGCTGTTTGTAATGCTGCCTCAGTTAAAAGGTACACTATTGTGACCTCCTCCTTCATCTCCATGTTTGTTGCTGTGTGAAATTTTTGACTGTGATGTACTTAAAGGGAGTATAAATGAGCAGGAGTTTGCAGGTCCTCCTTAAGATGCTCTGACTCTCACATAAGTGGGAAGAAGGCACTTGTTAATCTATCTTAAGAGTGTCTGAAATTAGGATGCTTTTAGGGACCACCTCTTCTTCTTAAGAGTGTTCGTAAGATTGATATTACAGTACAATCATATTAGCTTGAAGATGTTTTTGTAAAGTAAAAAAAAATAAAAGAAAGAAAGAAAAACAAGCTCAAATGATTTTCTGTCCAACATGATAAACAGTTGCACAAACATGACTGTAATAAACATTAAAGGTTGCAGGACAATGTGAAGGCCACGATGTGAGTTGAAAGAATAGCAGGCGTTCCATCAATTTGTCTTCGTTGCCCTTTAGAGTACTCATTAAGTCTGCTGTTACACTGCAGCCGAGGATTCTCACAGGAGAACCTGGTTCAGTCCATAGTAAACCTTTTTCCCCTGAAAGATCTGCTCCTTTGCTTTGAAATACTCCGCTGTGATTGGCCCTTGGCCCTTCTTACTGTGGTCGGTGGCTCTACTCATCAGGACTTTCAGACGTTAACCTGTAGTGTGAGTGTGTGTTTGTGTGTGTTTTCTCACCTGGAAAAACAAAAACGCACCGTGCCCCTTTGCTGACATGTCGGTTACCATGGAAACAACACTTCTCACTTCCCAATTCCTCTCCCCTCAGACGATTAGAGTGTGAATAAACCTCCTTCTCTCCCTGATTCACACACACACACACACACACACACACACACACACCCATGCGCACTTAACACATCATGAATTTCTTAAGGTGCAAACAGCCCAGCGGTCAAAAATATGGCAGGGATTATTTTAGAACGAACAGCTCAACACATATGTGGCTCATCACCACATCGCTATCATCCCCTGTCACAGTCAAGTCAGTATCCTATTTAAGGCACAATGTATATGCAATGCAGTAGAGATTTGGCAGCATTTGTTTGCATTTGTACTAGAAAGTATTTTTTATGACTTTTATGAATGGAATAGCTCATGAATGCCTTGAAGGAATTTCATCAAATTTGGCTCAAACGTCTACTTAACGATGGGCTGATAAGAATTTGATGGTTAACAGTCACCTTGCATCCGTCTCATTCTAGTGGACGCAAGATGTCAAGAACCACTTCAGAATTTTTTTTCAATTCAAAGAATTACTTCGATTTTTACAGTCAAATTTTAGGTCATAGTGACCGGACAAAACAGGTTTTTGGCTATAAATTAAGAAACTGTGCTAAATATGACACATTTTCACATGAAATGTCAAATAGGATGAAATGGTGAAACTGTATATCAAAAAGGTCAACTTTGTTGTGCCATCTGTTATTTAATGTCTTAAGAACAAAAGAAGTGACATTTGGTCAGATTCTGTATTGGGGACACTTGCCTCGGTGCCCATTTTGCAACTGCTCTAATGGTATAGATCGTCTGTGCTGCTGGGTCGAAGATGTGTGTGAAGCATCCATGTTACACAAAAACATACACTTATGGCCCCGTCATATTTCTTATTTTTGCTCCTACCCTACTTAGTTTTCAAGTGACCATATTTGGAAACTGTGAAGGAGTGAGAAGTAGATCTGACTGAGAAGCTGAGGAAACTAGAGATTTTGTTATAAAACATTGGCCATCATATATATATATGTATTTGGTGCTTGTGCATGTCACATATAATTCAGGTTGTGGACCCAAATGCAGAATTGCAGGCAGGTTGTATTAAACAAAGAGCAAGCTTTAAGAGAGCTTTTAGCTGTATAATCTCCAAACAAGCAGGAAACAAAACTCAAAAGAAATACTGATGAAAACTAAACTGAGAACCAACCATGAAAACAGTAAGGAAACCAGCAGGGAACACAGTGAGTAACACAACGGTGACAGAGGACAAATTGACAAAGGAAGTAATCAGAACAAGGCACAGGTGGAGCAGGTGGGGACAGCGGTAAAAAGAGGGAAGCGCAGGGATTGGTTAACAAAAACAGTGTGGCAGGGAACACGAGGGAGGAGAAAACCAGGCTAATACAGAACAGGTGTGCAGGGAAGAGTCTGGGAACAGGGAAGGACAAATGAGACTGATAGAAGACAGCTGTGACAGAAAACAGGAGGGAAGACCTAACACAGGAGAAACATTAAGGGACAGTGAGAACAGGTGAAGACTGTACAACTAGCGAGGGACAGGTGAAACTAATCAAGGAAACACTAAGGCGGGAAAATGTAAAAAGACAGGAAGTAAAACCAGACATGACACATTGGGAGTGATATACTAAAACAGGAAACAGAGCATGTATAACATGAATAACATGAAACAAGGAAAAACATAGCAGAAAACCCTAAAACAAAGTTCACAATATAACAGAATATAAACAAAAACCTACACTGTAAAAAATGTCCCTAAAATGAACAGCGAAGTGCTGTAAAAAGTAATGACATCATGAAGATGTAAATAAAAAAACAAAGAGACAGTGTTCAGTTTATAGTCATATTTTGTAAATCACTGAACCAAACAAAACTGTTATTTTTAAAGTAAGAATATGTTGAAATGATGATATTTCCTTGTAGAATTTACAGATTACTGTATCTTAAACACAAGAAAACTGTAATACAAAAAGAATAGTACAATTCTGTTAAAATCACTTGTGACAACGTGTTAAAATAAGGGTTTTTATCAGGTACAAAGGAAGAATTTGTATTAAATTTTACCATTCATATGTTATACTTTACAGATAAATATGTAGCCTACGAATTGATTTTTATGGATTTTAAAACATTTGAGTGTAACATTTGAATGTTTCTTAAAACTTGAACTTTCCAATTGAACTGATAAAAAAAATAATTTTACCTACCCATGACAACTTTTTGAAATCGAAAGAAAAATACTAATGAATTTTTAATGTGTAGGTTTTAAATTCTTATTTAATTTGAGGGGTTTTACATATAAGGTGGCTGGTGATGGAACTGCAGAAATTTGTATTTGTCCTCCAGATAGACGGTGTAAATTTTACGTTTTAAAAATATTTTAAATGCAACAGTGATTTAAGGCAGTTTTAAATTATAAAATGTATGGGTTGTTCTGTAAAGTTGTTTACATATTCACTGTATAACTATTCTGGCAACCAAAGCTGCCATATTTTTCCATAAAAACAAAGGACTTTTTTTTTTTACAGTGTACCCCTAGATGTGAACTTATAAATGGAGGGATAAGGGGTGTTTTTGGATTGATCCTAAATGGTCTTCACAGCATATATTATATTACTTTGGACAGATGTGCATGTAATTGGCACTTTTGACTGTTTGAGGTACACTTGGAGACAGTAACTCTGGTTACACAATAAGGTGACCTTGTTGCTTGCTTAAATTGACAGATTATTTTCCTTCCTTGTCTTGAAGCTGGTGATTTCCAACAGAGAATACTGTGAATGACTTGTTGTATTTTTGGTACTTAAACGTCAGGCTTATATGGAAAGAAAGATACAGAGACTCTCTGCGCCTCCTTCATCTTTGGAAACTTGCTCAAAGATGTGGTGATGATGCGGTGTCAGCCCGAAGTCAGTGTGCTCTGATTACCGTCTATTCAGCCTGAGAGGTGCAAAGGGGAAGACATGAGGAGAAGAGGGGGGAGGAAAAGCAAGGAGAGGGAGGAGGGGGTTGAAGAGAAAGAGAAAGTGAAGTGGAAAATGGAGGTGTTGGGTGCAGCAATTATGATGGAGAAGTGATATTGCAGCAATATTGCAGACCAATTGTGTCAGCTGTTATATTGCCATTCTTCGTGAGAAACTTCATAATACACTGTATTGAACCCATTGATTTCTTTGGAAGGCTTGTTTATAACAATTCTTGTTCCAAGCAACACTGAGCAGACACAGATGTAACCTTACAAAAACAAAGGTCATGAGTGGACGTGAGTGATGGAGGCAGTAACAAGCAGCACACCACTTTACCTACAGCTACATGGCATGGGGATTTTCTTTTCATCGTACAGCAAACAAAGTTAAAGCAAAAGCCAGACACATTTTGTTTAATTATGGAGAGAGGATTATTGTTAAATAAAATGTTCAGTAGACTAGAAGGAGAATATGTTTTCTACGTCAAACAGATGACTCCTCTTAAAGCGATAGTACACCCAATGTCCATCTCTTGAGTATGAAACACTCTCTGGATTTAAAAGGCCGCTGTAAAAAATGACTACCTTCATCATTGTTAGAATTCCTTATTTGTTGTAACTAGGATGAGTCAGTATATAGATATTATATCAAGATGTGATATGTGACTATATATTATCTTAGATTTTAGATATTGTTATATCAAAAGTATGGTCTTTTACTTGTTTTAACCCTTTGAAACCTGAACAAATTGGTTTCTTTTAAAAGAAGGCAAAGGCAACAAGTCATTTAACGACACTCGGCCCAAAAAATAGCAAAAAAAAACATAGTAAAAAACATTATTAAAATACTACCTTAAAATAAGCACACAAAGAAAGAGTAGCCTTGGGATCTTTTTTGCATGTCTTTTGCATCTTTCTTTCTCGCGATCACCTGTTTCATCTATCAAATAAAGGTGAAATTAATGGAGCTGAGGGGAATCCAGAGTTGGGTTATAATTCTCTGTGGGCTCATCATTACAGTCATCCCCTTTCATATGACATATACTCATTTGGTCCATTGTGAATGTGACATATGAATTATTGCGGCTGTAAAGATGTGGCGTGCAGCTTCCCTTTAAAGAAAGTTTACTTTCAGTCTGCTTATCCAGTCTGAACAAATCAATTTGATTTGAAAAGGACAGATGAAAGAAATCATTCAATGTCAAGCACTTTTGACAGCAATTTAACACACTGCAATCAGGGATTACATAAGACGTCTTGGTAGGCAAACAGCCACAGGCAGTGTTCAAAATGAGTGGGGACATTGTTTAAAAATGAATACGGCTTCGTATGAAAGCAGACAATATTCAGACTGATTTAAAGTTGAGACTCTGTAACATTACATACACGATCGCAACATCAGTCGAGGTGCGGGAATTAAAATGAATTTTTTTCAATTGTTTGTGGTCCAAAGCAATCTCCTCCTTAACCTGCTGTTCTGTTTACCGCAGCTTGTTTTTAACCAACTGTTTCCAGGTAATCAAACGGTACACTGCGTTAGCCATCAACAAAGTGTGCTGCATTTAAGTCCCTGTTTATATTTCTGAATAATTAATTTTTATGCCATTGCCATCGCTGCTTTTTCTCACTAACACACAGGCACAAACATGTTGCACACACACCTGATGGATGTCTGAGGGAGTTTTAGCATCTACCTCCATCGTAGTCCTTATTCTCCCACTGATCATTAATAATTCAGGATATTTGAGCATTTCATGAAACTGCGCTGCTGCTGTGGGCCTGTTTAAACCCACCAGGAAATCATAATGAGACCAGGGCTACACACTGAGGAGAAAGTGTTTGGAGTCAACAAGCAGAGAGTTCAGTATCTTAAATTAAAGCGTAACTTGTCTGTTTAAAATCTAGTTTTCTTTATTGGTCAAAATGGAGCGGAACAAAAGGTTTGAGGGATTATTTGGGGAATTCAACTTGTTACAAAAAATCTAGCATTACTATACACCGACCTTGGCTGCTTCGCTCTCAAATCACATTTAATTGAATGTAAACATGCTAGAGGCCCTGTCTTCTCTGCTAATCTACTTTTCAATAAATATGCTTTCTGCTCGAGTGCTTTTCATTCCCGCGCCTTGTTCCGCCCCTCGTGCTCGTGCGTTAACAAACCCAGTTCTGACAAATATGCTCACAAGGGCGAAAAGAACAAATATTTTGATATATGACTATTTAAAACGACATATTTCCGCTTGTGGTGTCGTGAGTCTGAACAACAATGAGCTGATTGCGGGAGTTGCAGGGTTGAGAGCAGGAAAATGAGACCAGAGTCCCAACTGGGAAATTATTGTGGAGGCTGCATTAGCAGAGGATGCAAAGCAAAGCGAGCTGCTCCTGATGAAAGCAGAGCGGGGGGGATTAGGGAATTATCTTTCTCTTTACTTCAGTAATTGGTTTCTGTTGAGGCCCACTTGTAAGTCCAAAAACAAAAGCATGAATGCCTTTAGCTCCTGATTCAATATTTTAATGTTGTTACAAATGATCAATTGACTATTCATCAGATGCAGAAATTCATTGATCTGTATGTATTAGCAGGCATTTGTAGGTGTTGCTCAGTGTTAATTGCTTTATGTTGAAAAATCCATACACTCAATGCATGTTGAGGAGCACGGAGATTGCTTTCTTCAGCAGAAGAAGGTGAGCTTAACATTTCTGAGAAGTGGTCGAGAAAGACAAATCAGCACACAAATTTGAAAGCCAATAGCTATGAATGAGTTTCTGATGATTCACTGATGAATCTGGTAATGCATTTTCATGACTAAAACAGGATTAACAAAGAAAAATTGAGCTTTAAAGTTTGAGGGCCTCGTTGCATTACAACAAGGAAGAAACCATATTGTCAAGAGGAAAATAAAAGATGAAAAGAAGAGTTTAACATTATGGATATATTTTGGTTCACTTCTCTCAACAAGTAAGTTTTATCAAAGCTCGGATAGTCAAGAAATAGATTCAAAGGTGCCTGAAAACCATGCAAACCAAACAAAACCGTGACAACAAGTCCGACAATTTGATCCAGGACACTAATAGACAATGAGATGTAGCGGGGGCAGTATCCATTCCTTTTTTCATTCAAATTAAAAGTGGGGAATATTGCCATGTGAAGGTTATTACTCATCGTCTGCTAACTTGGGTTGTCAAGCAAGACTGTACTTTAACTTAAAAAATCAATCTTTTCTTGTCTTCCTGCACCATGTTGTTGGGTTTGCATGTTTTTGTTGCCTTGATGGCTAGAGTTAAAGTGTCCCCACCTTTTTCCATTTAGCTTCCAGTTGGCATTTGGCATTTCAATGCGGAGCTCAGAGCGAGGGTAATTGTTTCCTTTTTTTCCCCAGTCTTTATGCTAAGCTAGACAAAGCTAAGCATCTCTTGGCTCCAACTGCATGTGTTTAAATTTTGTTTAAAAAGTCAAAGTGAAGGTCCAAATCACACATTTTGTTGTTAATATTACCCCAAAGATAGATCCCTTGATGAAAACAGTTGATTTTGGTAGGGTTCTGCCACCACACGTTTTCACCACTCACTCTTAGCAAAAAGGCAAAGGCGGGTATTGAGTTCATCAGAGACTTTATAAAGGTGTACTGTCAGTGTGCTGCAGTTCTTCAGCCTTGAATAATCGTCACTCTTGTCAGCTCACAATGAGGGAACAAGAAACAAAGATTTTAAAAGGATCCACTTTCACTTATTTGAATTGCAGGGCTCAGTTTAATTGAAATAAGGGCTACTTTAACACACAGCAATGTTCTTCTGAGGATGCTATTCCAGGGTCCCAGTTTCCATGTGCAAAGACAACAATGAACCATGTGACTCATGCAGAGATGCTTTATTTAATTTCAATACGCTTGTTGAATTGGTATCTTTCGGGTACAGAGGCCCCAATGAGCCCTGAGTGAAATTAACAAGCACAGTAATGGTTACGACTGAAATGTTCCGTCTGTAAATGTGGTTTTATTAGGTCGGTAAATTATCTTTGGCTAAACTATTATCCAAGTAGGTTTTAATGGGAAACTGCGAATTGAGAAATTCAGATGATAGAGGTAAGAGTGTCTATGCTTCCCGTTTGCCCCAAGCTTCTCTGACTCACACTCTTATTTCTTCGGATGTGCGTGTGTGCGTGCGTGCGTGCCCCTAAGGAAGACCCCTGTCATTTGCATTAGGGCAGGTGTGCTGCTGGGATGTCATGAATCTCAATAACTCAGTAGATTGATTACCAGCAGACTTCCAAATGGCTCCTGAGATTTTATTACTGGCCAATGGGAATGGATAGATGGATGAGGTTGTTTGTGTGTGTGTGTGTGTGTGTGTGTGTGTGTGTGTGTGTGTGTGTGTACAGGTTTGTGAATGCAACATTTGTTATTAGAATATATATTATATATTGAATCTGTGTTAATTTTTATGATTCTGTCTCTAACCTGGCAGTATTACACTTTATAAAGTTAGTGTCCACACTGCTGAATCATTACAAAATTAGATCAACTCGTATTCTCAAATGTAGCCAATTTTGAATTTTAAGGCAGCCCAGACACCAAGTTTTTTGTTTTTTTTTTACTTTAAAACAAATAGTTTTAAGTGCCAATGAATTTTTACCAGTCACATGACTATTTACTTTATACCTTGACCAGCTGATCTTGTGCAAAACAAACTAAACTTACTGCTTGTTGCTTTGACCATCAGTAGTAGTTAATGGTAAGACTGCTCTAAGACTATGGCGGTCCTTAACACCATGTGTTAGATTGAAAGATTATTAAACATTTGCTGAAATGCATTGGTTACAAGCATGGACTATGTAAAAAAATGGGGGTGGCCACTGTGATGTCACACAGTGTCTGACTCACAGACTGCAGCAACGCCTTGCAGACAGCCTGTCACTCAAGTGGCTACACCCTAAAATATGCTTAACTTTGAGCCTTAATAAAATGGCTGTTAATGTGTAAATTCCTCTATTGGCCATAAAGGAACTGCAGGTTTTGGCACAGTGTGGAGTTACTCTTTAAATGAAATAAAACAAAGGAACATTTTTCACTACTAAACTAAAAATAAATCAAAAGATATCTGTGATCAGTTTAGGTTACTCCCTCTCTTTGTATCTGTCATGTTAGTTTATCCGTACACACATTCACACATCCTTTTTTTAAATACCTAAGTACCTTTTACCTGAAACATAAGAGCAGTGAGTGCTAACAGCGTTGTTTTCATCACAGCGGCACAGTTGCCTTCAGGAGACAAATCTCTCTAAGATCTCATCGTCTCTTCAACACACATTTGTTTCCTTGTTCCACATTAAAAAGCCTCGGGCCATCTCAAATCACTGAGCCAGCACTTCAGAGGTGCGATAAGAAGTTTGAAAGGAGTGTTTCAATCCCCCTCTATCTCACTGCTACAGCTGGTATCTCTCCACTGAAACCAACTTTTGTGCTGTTTCTTGTTGAATCTAAATAGAATCCTTTTTCTCCTCATCTGTATCTAAATGTCACTTTGTCTTTTTCCACAGATTGTTCTGGGTATTTGCTTGAATGAATCAATCAGACATTGATTTGTTTACTTAATGGTCTTTTTTTTGTTTGAAGAAACGCTGTCTGTGCACTTGGTGAACCGCTGCCTCTCCGCTGACTGCATCGTCCAATTGTTCGTTAAACCCACTCAGTTTGTCTCAAGGCTGCTCAGACGAGAGGTGCGGGTGACTCAGAGAGGAGACGGTGTTTAAAAAGATTTTGACAAGATCGAATGTGAAAAATTTCTCTGCCACTGTTGACTCCTGGTGAATTTTTCGGAGCAGACATGAGATGATGCTAAATATGTGATAGCAGCTGAAGTAGTATCTTGATTGGGAAAAGTTTATCTCTGTTTTTAGGCATATTTAACAAGAAAGATTTATCATTTTACCTGTGGTTATATAGGATGCCAGTTTAGAGGTTCCCTAATGTGCTATTTATGCATCGGTGCAGTAACATCTGTCTGATTTATTTGGTCTAAAACAGCATATTTAAGAATGCATGCAGTTAAAACAGCAGCAGGTTAAATATGGATGACAGCCAGCGAACGGCTGTTTCCAATGACAACAGATCCTCTCTCCCCCTGTGGCTCTGAGTCTTCTTAACTCCCAACTTTGACAGCAGCTAATTTTCCTTTTTATTCACCTTTCCTGTCCTTTTCTTCCCTGTCCTATTTTTTTCCTTTCTTTTCTCTTTTTCATTCTTCTCCTCTCCCTTACTCTTGTTTTTCTTTACCTGTCACTCCTCCTCTCCTTCATCTTCCTTTCTTTGTCTCCTTTCCGTCGCTCCCTTTTCTTTTCTCTTCCTTTCTCCTCCTTTTCTGTGATACTTAATCGTCTGTCACAAAGAAAATTGGAAAAACATCCAATAAACACTGCGCATTTAAAACACATTTTACGTAAACAATACACACATAAAAAAGAACTAAAACTTAAAATTCAGTTAAAACTGTGCTTTCATTTCCTCTCCTTGACTTTATTTCATTTACTCCCTTTTTCCTCCAAACCTTTCCTTTCTTCATTTCCTCTTTTCCTCTCCTTCCCTCTGGTATAGAGAGTAGAAAAATATTATAACAGTTAAAAACTGATAGCGACTCTGTTTTAGAACCAGATCAGATTAAAATCGCAGGTCACACCACCCAGCAGGCATCAAGGTAATCTGTGCACCTCTTCAAATGCAGATCACCTGCTGCTCAGCACACTCTATTACCAGTGAGCGTCTCAGAAACGCTGACGTCTCCAATCACTCTGCTTTTGTGAGTCATGTTTGGTTTTGCTCGTCTTCTACACAGATTGGACTGACTGTCTGCATTCAAAATACGTGCCATCTGTTTAGTGATTGACTTTTGACTTGAGTGGTAAGACTCAGCAATCACAGCCTCCTTTGTAGAACTGATGTAGAGCTGACTGAAAATATTGTCAGCATTATCCCCCACTTATCATTTCAGCAGTTTTATTCTTTTGTTTACAGCTTTATTTACACTGAAATTCAGTGCTACCGAATGTAAATAACTGTAGGATGTAAAATACTCTGCAGGACAACAAGTACACGGAACAAATGTGACATTAAGAAATACAGAAAGATGCCAAGGTTGAGACAAAAAAGCAATAATATACTTCCGCAGACCATACACTAATAACCAAAAGAGTTCAACTATAGGAACTGCCATCTGCAAATAACTAATAATCCTTATAGAGTTAATGAAGATACCAACCATCCAAGACCTTGTTAGGAAGGAGGACCCATTTTTAAGTATCTAAACCCCATTGACACTTTACATAGTTTTCTTTGGTGGAAAAAATAACTTTTTTTGTGTCATACAATTAAATAAAGCATAAAATAATACATTCTGATAAATATTTCAGAAGCATTTATTTTAAAAGACAAGCTCCAACCAGCCGTCCCTTTTTAAGGGACCCCTAATCAGAACTGGATTACTGTAGTGGAGGGTATATGCAGGTATACAGGGTCTAGACACCTCTTTTTGTGTTTCTAGTTTATAGTATACCAACCTAAAAGCCCAAAATCCATTTGAACATATAGGGAAGTATACACTCAACTCAAGTTACATAGTATTTAGTCACTAGAATAAACAAAAGAAAATGATGGTAGATGATAGGGCTTTCCTGAATACCATTTTTGTGCCTTCAAAGCTTAAGAAACTTACCAGAAAATCCGATGCAGCTTTAGTAGGACCTAGCACAACTGCATTTGTGTGTGTGTGTGAGAGAGAGAAAGAGAATGAGAGGTAAGAGAAGGTGGAAGGTGGACTATTGCACTCCATGTTTCTGCACATTGTTAATAACTTGAACACCACAGATCTTGCCGCATCACTAGATCCAAAGCAAACGCTTCTCCACAGTTGCCAGCCACTGGTAACGGCCTGCATTTCTTTTCAGCTGTTCCTCACTAGACAGCCAGTTTAATTGCTTGAAGTGAGAGTGAATAATTGCACTGATGACATTGGCCTTGTTCGTGTCTGACACCAAAAAAAGAGAAACATTTGAATACTGAGCTGGACGTCCATTAACATGGCAAAGATTGAAGTTTCAAAGCATTTAGGTCAGCCCTCATGAATGATGTAATGAAGAAGTGAATGGATAGATATTATTGCTTGATGTTCTTGTCTTCTATTCCTGGTGATAAAATGGGACACCAAGTCCAGTAGTATCTTGGCAGCTGGTGAGTCTACTCAACTTCTAAATACTGTGTGTGATGTGTGTTTAGGCTATAAGTTGCTTAAGGTGAACTGACATATAGTGTGCTTTATATATTTTTATAGAGGGGGGGACCCAGACTAGTTGACTTTTCAATGATACGATCTGAGGAGCTTGATTGAACTGCCAGCCATACAGCTGAATCATCGCAGTTGCAGGAAAGTGTGGTTATGAAACAAAGGATTATTCCATTCGGTCTATATGGGGGTGCTGAATGGTTGATTTTACATGGAATTGCTTGGTTTCTCCAAATAAATCATCATTTATAACCATTTTTGGTATAATCAAAGCACTCACATAAGAACCTAGCACTAGCAGAGCACAGTTTGATGTGTTTTTAGTCTGTTTTTCTGTCTGCCTATTGATCTCCTCTTCTTCATTTCCGTACTATGCATGGTGCCACACCTACACACGCACCCCACATGCACCCAAAGAACCCAAAGTGCCTATTTACACCCCTGTATAAATAGAGAGGCTTTAGAAGAAATCCTTGTTCCTGAGAATAATTTTCTTTAGTCAGAAAATTAAATGTACTGATTAGACTCATCTAGCTCAGTGGATTCAAACTGCGAACAGAGACAAAAAAAACCCACCCATGAGTTTGCCTGATTACTAAGTACAAAAACTAAATATCTGTCCTTTAACCCTCCCACTCATAACCTGGCGCGAGCTGCACCTTTGTTAAGAAACTGTGCAGTAAAAGGAAAATGAATAACACTTGTCAGCAGTCTTTAAACTAACCCTGATGAGTTTGTGTGGGTCACCGTGCTGCAGAAATAGCAGCGAGGAAAAGGGAACAGTGACGAATAGCAAACAAAAGAGCTCTCCACTCCTCTGCTCCCCTGTAGGTTTTAACCAGCTCCTTAATAATTGAGCGAGGAGAGTTGTGCAGTGGCAGATCTATCATGATTCCCCCTGCGCCTGTCACAAGCCCTGCATGGAAAGATGGATATTGAACCAGCCTCTTTCACACATTTTTTTTTTTTTGCTAGGGCACTGGCAGGCCAGCTGAATTATTTCACCATTTTAAAATGTGATAATGAATTTCAGTCGGCGCATGACTTGGCTCAGACATAGGAAGAAAATCCCCATATGCCAGATAAGACGGGATGTGTGCAAAAAAGGAATACAGTATTTAAATATGTAATTTGTGTGTATATTTAGTTCAAAAGGCTGTTTTTTTCACAATGGCGTATCTTCTGAGCTATTATAAAATGCATATCGCAGTGTGTGTATGTGTGTGTCCAGAAAAATAGTCTACTGCAGAATAACAAGATAGAAAATGGAAAGTGTGTGTGCATAGTTTTCTGTGTGGTGGTGTGTAATACTATTTCCCTGAGGCCACCAAGATCCCTCGGTTCTCTCTCTGTCTCACGCACACACATGCTTCTTTCCTCATGTCCCTCAGGACTAACTACCCACCAGTTTTGGGTCAAACAGACAATAGTGGCGGATTCTTGCATAACATTTGTTTAAACATGCAAGGAGTAATTGCTGCAGTTTACCCACCGAGCTGTCATTGTATATTGTGTGGAAATAACATGCTCACAAAATGAAAAAGCAAGTTATCCCCGAGCTTTTTGCTGTGTTACTTTTAATTAATGACGGACAGTTGGAGCATCCACAGGGAAAGATGTCTAAATGCTGAATAATAGAAATCTCAGTTGGAAAATCAGATAGAGTTTAAAAAATGAATGGCGTGTCTTCCTCTCAACCTCAGGTAGCTCTACTGGTATGATTTGATTCTGGCTTATATAACCAAGCAGGAGGTGACATTTCGACACTTTTCAAGCCAAAATCAAATACTTCCTTGGCTTTATCACTGCTCCCATTGCTTTCTCTGCTATTTTCCTCTATCTTTCTGCCTTGTGTAACAGTCTTTCCTTTGGACACCAGGCTTCAGAAATGGACACAAACAACACGGCAGACTGACAGGCCATCTCCTGCGCTCTATTGATCGATTCCTTTGATGTGATTAGTTTCAAACTGGAGAGATGGTGGTTTTGTTGACACTCCGAAGCTTTCAGAAACAGACAGCAACTCCCTGAGAATCAAAGACGCGATCTTACCAGACCTCGTAGCCTACTCCTCATCTCTGCTTTAAGGCTCTGGGCTCAAAACTAAATTAGTCACTACTAGCACCCAAATTTCTGACTGAACTGTCATTGATTGTGTTACATTGTGGGAATTTGTGATGTGATCTTGTCCCTGTTCATTATATTTTGACACTTGGCTATACATATCTCAGTGCATAAACATAACATAACAAAGCATATCATTATTTGTTAAGTACTAGATATAGTGTCCCTTTGAGTGATGTTAATTAAATAAAGTAAAATAAAATAAATATATGAGTCTTCCTACCCTAACATGTTATAGGCACCTATTTCCACCATTTATATAATTTTAAAAAAGCACTGAAATCTGATAACATTTTTAAATCTGGTACCATTTTTGGTTGCTTTTTTTTTGTTTGTTTTGTTTTGTTTTGTTTTGTTTTTAAGTATGTGTTTGTGTGCGCGTGTGTTTGTATTTGTGTGTGTTTTAGACTCCACTCATTCATCCATCTATCCATCCACCCGTCTGTCTGGTGCTCAGCTCCTGGCAACCGCTGGCCCCTCGGTGCCCTTAGATAAACACAGCTGCTCCCCTGCATCTGCAGACGCTGACAAGATTTGATCAGCTCCACTTAAAATGCTGTTCCTGCCTAACGCTACAGGTCCAGGGTGATTCTCATTTCTCCAGGAAAGAATCAATCAAAATTATGCCTGCTCTTCAAAAAAACCTATCACTTCCTCATTATATTACCAAAACAAGAGGCTGTTCACATCCATAGGCTTCAGACGTGCGCTCCCTGTGACTTTCTCGTCCAAACTGATACAAATATCGCCTCTCTTACAGGTGCTGCACTTGACAGATTCTTCTTCAGCTGATTTGACTTTTTCCTCTTAACATACCATGCCTCCACTTGATGTCAGAGTGGTCCAGTTGATATAATGGGCTTTCAAAGAAAACAAAAATAAAGGATTCCTCAAGTGCTTCAGTGTGCTGGAAAATATCATAGGAGAAAACAGCAGGAAGGCTCCTTATCTCTGAAAAGCACAGAGTATTTATGAAACACTGAAGGACTGCAGTTCATGGTGCTGTAACCTCACGTTAGTTCAGTAAAAGAAATCTGAAACCTTTACTTGCACAAAGTGTAGAGCCTGTAAAAATTACACAAGTGGCCAGTTTGAACATGGAGAGAATATGTTATCTGTAATAATAATCCTTCTCATTGCCTTGGTTATGAGGCAGCACATGTAAACAATAAATGAATAACTTTATTTCAAACCAAAAGTTAAAACATATTATATACAAAAGTACAGGGTCCGAAAAGGAGTAAGTAGAAGTAAAACATATATATCTCTACCCCTTTCTCACTTTTTTCCTTTAGCTCATTTATTATTTCAATAAATTCCCAAATTTATTTACAACAAGGGTACAAACAACCATCCCCAGTTTGCTTACCACCCAATTAAATAAATGAATAACTACCCCAGGTTTATTTACAATCCAAATATCCCCCAGTGTTACAAAATAAATAAATAGTTAAATAACGTTATAAGGAATTTAGGCTGACAGAGCCCTCTGTCTTATTAACAGCATTTTTTTTTGTTTAAAATGTGGTATAAGGTGTGGTCACCATGTAGAGGCTGAAATTCATCAGGAACATAATAAAAATAGTTTATACACAATAATATTAGTTCATTTGCTTCCTTGATAAGAGCCAGGTGAAAAGGTTTACATTAGGCTCAGGCTGTATCTATTTTCTCTTGACTTCCTGACATTTCACTGGGGTATACAGTGTATGACAGTATTGTGCAGGCAGGTGGAAAAGCTATTTTAATTGAAGAAAACTGGCTTCCAGGCACATGAGATATATATTAGATGGGCAGGCAAAAAAGGGAGAGGCAAACAGGCACAAACAATCAACAGGGACATCCAAAAATGCAGGGAAACCACTGGGAAACATGAGCAGGTAATCTGTAATCTATCTGTAAGTAGGAGACAATAACTGCAGAAGTGAGAAGAGGTGAGGAGGCTGCAGCACGTGTGACGGACAGGTGAAAGTAATCAGGGCGGGGCGGACAATCTAGAAGGTGGGAAAACACAAAAAGATGAAAAATAAAACCAGACATGACACATGAGGAGTGAACCTGCAGAATAAAACAGGAAACAAACTGAACATCAAAGAACACGCAAAACAAGAAAAAGACAAACCCAAAACCTCAAAATCCACAAAATAAAAGACACGCATCAAAAACCCAAGATCATGACATAACTCGCTGTGAACTTGTAATTTTTACACTCTGTCAACCTCTTATGAACATTTAGACAGAATTAAATTAACTATTTTATCCTGTTTCCAGTCTTTAAACTGTCTCCTCACTGTAGCTTCTGATTTAGCATACAGACATCTCATCTAACTCTTGGCAAGAAAGGAAATAAGCATATTTACCAAAATGTCCTTGAACATGATGTTATTTTTGTAATAAAAGCTTTGCTTGGTGTAGCTTTAGGAGAGTTCGAGCTTGATTACATGGTGGCCATTTAGTTGTAACATTAAAATTTTGTAAACAGCAGATTCTTTGTAAAGGCTGCTTCTATAGCTACACAGTGATAGACCTAATCCCTGCTCTTCATTAGTCCCGACCCTCCGTTCTGATCTTGACAGCGTAGAGTGCGAGGTGTCGTGATCCTGCTCTGATGAGGAAGCAGAGGAGAGGTGAGATAAGGGAGACGAGGGGAAGTATGGAGAGGGAATAATTAGAGGGGAGATGGGGGTTGAGGTAGGAGGGCTGCGGATTGCCTGTTCAGGCTTCAGTCCTTGATTGCAGCTCTCCCGGTTATGTAAGTGAAGCCCGCTTCCAGCCACTTACTCCCTGAGGACACGGTGATTGCATGGATAGAAAAAGCTATTCTCT
Source organism: Plectropomus leopardus (assembly GCF_008729295.1). Taxonomy (NCBI): domain Eukaryota; kingdom Metazoa; phylum Chordata; class Actinopteri; order Perciformes; family Serranidae; genus Plectropomus; species Plectropomus leopardus. The sequence continues at coordinate 14,866,228 of NC_056484.1, forward strand.
TATAGACTTTCCTCTGTCTGAGTAATTCCTCCTGTGCTTCCATCTGCTGCCTCATTTGGCCACTTTGTTTTCTTGATTAGCCTTTGTTCGGCACCAGCTTTTCCCCCTGTATTGACCAGTGGATAGATATGCATTTCACTGATTTGCAAAGGAATTATGAGGTAATCTATGATCGCAAATACTGTGAATAGATGGTTTCAGTATTTCTGGAAAGTGAGCCCTGCTGTATATTTAATTAACTGGCACGTGTTTGAAACATGAATAAAAAGAAACATCTGACAGGCCCAATGGTGCTAAACAGGCGCTCTAATTGGCCATGGGGGCTGTTGGGGTGTTTCCTGGAAGCAGGTAGCTGAGGAGAAGAACTAATTGGAGATTCCTCCAGTGAATATCAAAGAGGAAGAAGAAGAAGAAGAGGGACCTCATTCTCATTAAAAACACATCCCAGGCTTCCCCTACTCACTGTACAAACAAACTGTGGTCTTTTGGTCTTAGAGTGAAGCGATCAGTATTTGCAGGATTGAATGCTGGCAAGATGTGAAATCAAAGGGGATCCGTGCAGGTAGCGACGGCAGCGGGATGATCACAGAGCTTGTGTGGGTAGATTGACATAAGAAAAGGGAGTCACGGCTTTGAAGTTAGCTTTGTGTGCTGTCTACATCTACGTTTTGTGTGTTTTACTATCACATTCAATGCTCGTCTACACCTGAATACACCCTGCTTGAAGTCTTAAGCAAATAGTGGTTTTCCAATGCAGACTGAATGAATTGAGGCAGATACAGTTGGAAAGATTCAATGTGCAATACTGACGTGCAATTACTGCAGTGCCGTGAGACTTAATCACTGTGCTTGTGGCTCGCTGGTTGCTCGCTTACTTGTTTTTCATTGCCACCCTTCTTTTCAGTATCTCATCTGTTTAAATTACAGCTGGGTGGTGTTCAGATGAGGAAATGAAGCTGTGTGTTTTGTGAGATTGTGCATGTATGAATGTATGAGCACATCTTTTTGCATAGAAAAACGTACACTGAGAGAAATGGGGGAAAGATTTTGCGTCTGTGTGACTGATTGTATCTGAATGCGTTTATGTGTGTTTGGTTGAGTAAATTTAGCTGTTCTTCAGACGGCCGTCAGCTCTACACTCTCCTGATAGTTGACTTCGGCCCCATGAATCCTGATTTCCCTGTCAGGTAATCTGATAACAGTCCTCTGCTCTGGTCTCGAGGGATCGACCAATCGCAGTCCACCAAGTTAGCACCATGGAAATGGCTCAGCACATAAACACATCACTTCCTCTTCACTGTCTACTGTTAGAGCACTCCTTCACATTAAACCTTGACTTTGGCAGCTGGAACTGAAACATACAGTAGCTTATTGACAAGAAAGCAAGTCATTCCAATCACTGATTAGTTACAATTGTAAATTATTACATAGAAGATACATTGAAATTTTACATTTTAACAACACTGTGGTTAATGTATGATTGGGTTTAGGCACAAAAGCCACATCGTTATGGTCAGTAAAAGATCATGTTTTAGTTTAAAACACTAGTTTTTTTGGGAAATGCAGCAGTCTCTTGGTAATAAAGCAACCACTTTTGTGGTCTCAACCGTATTTCATGGCGGAAACGCTGTAAAGTGTTGCCATAAAACACTCAAGATTGATAGCTAAATAGCCAGTGAAAACACAAACTGATATAGGCTACTACACCACTTTAGATATACAATAATACCGATGAAAAATACAAATTTAACATTTCTGTTGTTTTCTTAAATGTACTATGCTCAATTGGGCTGATCATTTTCAAAAACAAGCTTTTATAAAACTGTATTTGTTAACAATATCTTCCCAAGATATTTGTAAGCCATGCAGGCAAAGGGACACATTTAAACCCATTATCAGTGCACAATGGAAAAATTTTCTTTTTTTTTTTTTTTTTTTTTTTTTTTTTTACAAAAAACGGTCAAGTCTGTCTACATTACTGTATATGGCTGTATAGTTTTTACGTAAACACCCTCAAACTAGAGCCATTTTTTTTCTTTTCTGCACAACTGTGTCGAGTGGGTGGATAGTAACATATGGTAGGTGGAGGTTGTTAATTACTATATTATCATATAGGCTTTACCAACATCTGGGCTGCCATTTGAGAGCTCTGGAATTTATATTAATCACTTTGTGACACAGCACTAATTACATTATAGTTGCAGAAAATAAGCATGTCCCAGGTTGCAAGTACTGCATAATTTAAGTGTAACCTGTGATAGGATCCAAACATTTGGTATGAATTTATGTTTACCTCTCATAGTGACACTGAATTATATAATAAGGCCATATTGCTTGAATGGCATTTTGTTTTCTAGTTCCCTGTTTTTGAATTCATGCAAATTTTGAGACACCTCTCTGAGTGGTTTGAGAGTAACAAACTCTGTCTCGTGGAACAGATGATATACTTGCATAGAATGTGTATTACATTATGTCACTATTAGTAATGTAGGAGTCTCAGTTTAAAGTTTATGTTAGTCATGATAAGTAATACAGTTAGGTAGATTTCCTGTTTGGCCAATCAGATCTGGTGTACAATTGGTTTGATTTTATGTAAACCAGCTGAACCGGCAGGTGTCATTATGACCCCTTCTGGCCAACTGAGAAAGTAGCCTACATTAGCAACCTTTGCCAATGGCGTCATGATGGTAAATCCAACTTGTATAGCAGTGCAAATAAGCAATATGATAACATGATTAACATAATATTATGTTTATAAACAGACTAATGGAGCTACTAGTGTCAGACTGGCTATAAGCCTAGCACGGCAACATGAAAGAGATCAAATTTCAGTCGAGGTGGGTGAGATATGGCAGAGTAAGTTTCTCAAAACAACGAAAATTGCACAGATATGATGACATTTAGGCTGTGTGAGGGATTTATTAGTATTTTAAACTGAAATCTTGTGTTTTAAGCTGAACTGTCGGACGCAGTTTGTATTTATTCCTGTCGCTCGCTTTGAAAGTGCCACAACGGAAGAGGAGGGCTGATTTATGAAGGCAAATGAGAACTTCGATCTATTTGATACCAAGGAGAAATACCAGAGAGCTCTGATGTTATGTGATGCAACTTGATAGTCACATTATGTTCCACTTGGGAATCTCAAGTGCAACATCTGGCATTAAAATTCAGTACACTGGTCCCCTGATCCTTGGCTTAATATTAAACTAGTTTGAAAATGTTTACACAGACCCAACCCTAGTTAGTAATACAAGTGCAGTACTGTGTGAGTATATAGAGATGAAGCTGAGGTCATACGGCTAAAGTTGTGTTACACAAAACTTGATGGGTCTTTTTGTGAGTGATGCATTTCCATCTTTCTAGCTGAATAACATTTACCTAAAGGAAATAGAAAAAGCCTGTTTATGTGGGACACATTTATATCAAGAAAAGATGTTAAATTTGAACTTAATTATGTATTTGACTGCTTCAGAGTGTGTTTTGAAAATTGCCCGTCGTCTCTTTAAAGAGGGCGAGAAGCAGCTTCTGCGGTGAAAATGAATTGGTGAAAGTTAAAAAGCCTATTTCAGTGCTTTGGAACTGAAAGGAATCAAAGACGATAATGTCCCCCCAAGAAGTCGGCCACAGAAAAGGAAGACTCAAGTGTGTTTTGTGTGTCAGCAGGAGCCTCCTTTTACAGAGTCTGGTCGGCTTGTCAAACTGCTAAAGGAGATGTTCACTGGTCCAGAGTCCTCCCACACACAGCTGCTCCCAAATAATCAGCCTGCATGTGTCATTTCATATGTGCAGGCTCATGCATCCATGTTTATGATATGTTTATATGCGCTCGTATTTGCACAGTCACTTGTGTATCCTGGCACACAGTTGTACCTGTGTGTCCTTCCTGTGTGTGTTCAGACTTGTTTGTCTGATCTTTTGGCAACGTATGCATCTCCCTCTTTATCCGACAGCTCCATGCCTGTCCAGCAACACTCTCATCCTATTAAGACTTCTCCTCCCAAAGGAGCCGCTTGTGTGTGTGTGTGTGTGTGTGTGTGTGTGTGTGTGTGTGTGTGTGTTTTGGAGATCACAGTCTGGGCTCTGTTGCTAAGCCAAGTGGGACTCTGCGAGGCTAAAGCCTGGTGTCAAATATTTGTTTCATCCCAAACTGAGATTTTCACCATCTGAAAAATAAATAAAAAGGCAGCTACTGTGCAATGCTGATCCTCAAGAGAGACATTTCTTTTTACACTTTGCAGCAGCACCACCACAGGGAGGTCAGAAGTCCAAGTAACACAGCGGCATCCCTCGAGCTAACAAAATTTCAGTGACTTGTGTCAAGAAATGTCAGCAGGGCAGATGGTTTTTGTCACAGAAGTTTGAACCTCGGTCTTCCAATTTGAGGACAGTATGACTCATGTCAGCCTCCCATATCATAAATATGCTATGAATATATGAACATGGGAATTTATCAGCTTACAGAGGTGACAAAATGGAAAATTTCTCCATGTGTACTTTGGAAATATAAATATATTTGGAGTTTAATCCCATTTAAGTGAATGTGGGGTTTTTTATTGCATTAAAAAAATGTTAAACATTTTGTGAAATATGCTTATTTGCTTTATAACCCAGATTTAAAGATGGATTCCAAAATAAATCTGCAGATCACTATTTAACACATCATATCGTATTTGTTTAATCTGTGCAAAAACCGAAGTGTGAAAACAACAAGCTGTGGTTTTATTGGCAGTTATGTGTCTGGAGTATCACCTTTACATCATATTAAAAATATAGACATGAGAGTAGAATTGATCTTTTTCATATCTCTCGGCAAGGAAGTGTCTCCTACATTTTATGGTTGTCTTGTTCTTTCTCACATTTTATGTTGTGTTTTATGTTGGCTTGCACCCAATGACCTTGATATAAATGTCAATAAAATGTGTAACTGAACCATGACTGAAGCACATTTAAGAGACGCAAAGTCACACACGCAAATCTGATTAAATCATGAAGGTGTTTCAAAGTCATACATGGCAACTTGGCCTGTAAGTACTATAAAGATATTTAGAACATTTTCAGACTCGGTAATCAGAAACATGGTATGAAAAAGTTGTTGCAATACCAACCCTTGTTATTATCAGGGGTTTTGTTCTTCTTGGTGGGTGGCTGATTTTGGAATGAAACTCGATTAATGCCTCTGTAATTTTTGCAGTCAAGTCATGCTGAGTTTGAAATTAATTTCTGCTGTGCCTTTGCTTGTGTCTCCAGATGGCCCTGTGATCTGGCGGATGCTGACCTACCCCCCGACTCGGCGGGCCCTCCTGGTGGGCTGTGGTCTTCAGATGTTCCAGCAGCTTTCGGGAATCAACACGGTCATGTGAGTGAAAGCAATCGCCCTAATTTTACATCAGTCGTCCAGAATTATCCTCCTGATTGGGCCATGAGGACAGACTATTCAAAACTATACAGAGTCTGCCCATCACTTCTAAACCATGCTCATCTTAGTATCCCTAGCTGCATTTATGCCCACCTTTTTGCCATAGATGTGTCATGAAGTAAAGGTTTTGAAGTCCTGCCTTTATGTCAGACCAACTGAATTACTGCTTAGGTGCTATGCATGTTGACCATTTAACTGTTTTATGCACCTCAACAGATAAACGATCAGAGCCAAAGCAGTCGAGAGAGAGTTATTGACTGAAGTCACATTCACAACAAGCATATCTGAAGAAGTCTCGTATCGTAATGTTTTAGTTTATTTTTGCTATGTGAGGGTAAAAAATCAAACTCTGGACTGCACCACACCAAGTCCAACTGAAAATGTTCAGCAGTAACAATTTGACTGGACCAATGATGTTAAAACACTGAAGAGTACAAGGTGTTATGGGTAACAGGAGACTGAAGTAGGACTACACCAGATTCTCTATCGGATTGTGTACCTGTTTGCACATGCAGGTAAACAGAGGATGTACTTGACAGTCTGTTCTGAAGATTATACTTTGTCATTTAGTCTGATTTTAGAAAGCTTGAGAATGGGAAGTAGCCCTTCCCAAGTCCCACCCCTTTTCGCTCTGTGGTCCAGCAACAGTTGAGCAACTGTGAACCCAGGCAGCTAAAAATGTTAACGGTTAAAAGATGTTGCTGGAGGACTGCCACAGTCTTCAAGGACACATTATATTGTTTATAGTCACACCTTGTGTTGGCTAATGTTAGCCAAGGTCAGTTAGATTTGTTTCCTCCTTATTTCTGTGGTAATGTTAAATATATTTGGAAAATGACAGGTAGGTTAGCGGTTGATATATTTTAAGATGAGGTTAATTTAATAATTTGCCAGAAAATATCGAGGCTAACATTACTGTGTTTATATTGTATTATCTATACATAATATATAGTATATGCTACGTGTCACCTCAAAGTAACCAATATTACTTTCTGCAGTAAAGAGAGACCAACATCAGATCAGCACCATGTTGTCACAATACTAGAATTTATAACTTCGATACAAAACCGTGCTATATGTTGATATTCAGTACCATTTTTGTTCACAGGGAAAAATGTGAAATTTGGGGCAAAATTAGATTAAAAGATAAACAAGACTATAACATGATGACTTATTTTCTTGGTTAACAGCAGAGAACTGCAGAATTACTAAATAAGAAGGAGTGAAAAGGCTCAGCAAGTAAGGTATATTGATAGTGCCGAAAATTAATATCAAAACAGTTTTAGATATTCACAATTGATATGTATCTGTGAATCAGTATTTTTGAAAACGCTAGTGTGTAGTCAATAATAAACATGAAGACGAATTTACTGAACCCAGAAGGGGAAAAGAGCACACATACAGTATATCTGGCAGTGTAGGATAATGTTGACTAATAGTTTTGTCTTCCTCTGTTTCTACTTGTCCCCTTTTGGCTGAGACCAGAGTCCTTAATTTGTGTCGTTTTGCCTTAAAAGTTGACATCTTGAATATATCTTTCTATAACATTCTGTAGTGCTCGATGTCTTTTTCTCAAAGCTATATTGCCTGACACCCTGGAATTATCTCATAAACACTGAAGCAACTGGCTAAATGAAACAGATTTGTTTTTCTACTATAATTCAAGAAAAAACAGTGACCGTAAGGGCCTGTCATGTTAAGACAGACAATAACACTAACTGTAAAAATGCAGCCCTATTATTCCTTTTTAATGACCAACAAAAAATGTAGCTCAACTTTTGCCAGCAAGACAACATAATCTATTTTTCTACCCATTATTGATGGATTAAATGATTGTTGCAAAGATAACTTTTCATAGTCATAGAACCTTGTTTTATTATAAACTGCTATGCGGCTTTAGCATCTGATACGTCTTGAAACTCATAGATCTGTTGCTCAAATCCACCTTCTTGGATTGTATTTCATCTGTTTCACATGTAACTTGAAGCAATGACGTAGCCCTTTGCACGTACGCATTACCATCACAAAAAATGTACGTGTGCCACTTGAGGCTCTGTTACCTTTATCATAGAGTCTGTCTTGTTACTGGATCATATCGCCATTGAAAAGGAAAGTTCAAGTGTGTTTTTATCTTTCTGGCCCTCAGGGTTAACCAAAACAAAGGATGATACATGACACTGAATGTGTGTGTCACCAGCCGTCCCTTTCAACACAAGAGAGATCTAGACAGATGTATTTGGTTTAGTGGCACAATATTAAATCATAAAACATTTCTTTCATCTTTCATAACACACAATACACCGGGGACCAGTAGCCTCATTGCATCAGTGCCCACTTGTCTGCGCTGGCACGGACCACCTTTCCTCTTTTATTCTTTTTATCTTTTCCATCTGAGGAGATTGTGTCATCTGTCTCTGTCTCACCTCCCCTTTGAGATGAACTATATTACAGGCTCTGTAAACAATCTGTGGATATGTGCTGTTGCCTAGCAACCGTCGGAGGTGAAAGCGATAGGATAATTGTGCGCTTGCACGGATGTGTAAGTCTGCACGCACGTGTGCAATTTAATGCACGAAATGTGACACTATGGACTTTGGGGTCTGCACATGTGCACCTGTGTGATTTGTATGTGTGGAGTGTGGACCACGTTTGTGGTGTGTGAGTGATGGTATGGGCACTTGCATACGAGTTGAGATGTGAAATTCAGCTGTGGTTAGCAGAGGTGACACACTGGATCTGTCACAGATCTCTTTAAATAGTGTCTCACTCACTGGATGCCTGCCACTCTTACTGTATATTCATCTTCATGTGCTGTTGCCACTAGTGTGAACAGCAGAGGGGACAAACTAAATCTGTCACAGCTCCGTCCTTATCCGCCTTTCACTCTCTACTTGTGTGTCTGCTAGTCTTTCTGAAAAGGTCTGCCTGCTGGTTTATCTGTGTCAACAGTGACCCATTTACACCGAGCATTATTACATCTTTGATCGAGATGGACTCTAGATTGTGGTTTTTACACCTGGCATTAAAATCTGCCTGCCCTTTCATTCGCAAAGAAACCCCACTGTGGCTTCCTCAGGTGATAATTACATCCTTCAAAATTGACATTAAAGATTCATCCTGCTGACAATTGATTTTTGACAATAATGTCTCAGTTTGAGTTGTTTGCTTTGCACAATTTACTTGTTTTATCTCAACGGTGCCAGAAATATATCAGAATGACAGTTTATTGTTTATCACCCACACAGGTGTTTACAGTTATTTCGGCTAATTAAATCAGCCAGTTTAAAGGTGAGCAGAGATTTGCTGGCGATTACATGAGCTCAACATCCATCTAGCATATAAGTATAAAATAACAAATACTGGTAAAAACAATGTTACATTTCCAGAGGTGTCATACCTTCACATGTGCAACACAATTAACAGGAAAGCGAAGAAAATGTCAAACAAGCACAGTCTTAACGTGTGCACACACACTGCTGATGCTGCATTTCTGTCATATCAAAGTCATTTTTCTGACTTTTAAAAAGCTTTCACATCAACTTCTGGATTTTTCTGAAAGCTCAGATATTTAGGAATATGATACAGAAGTGCTCGAAAACAAAGCAAACCAAGCAAAACCACTGTGACAACTCGGACACTTTGACAGTTGATCCAGGACACTAATTGACAACAAGGTGCAGCTGTGGAGGCAGGCAGCTGGTCACAGCTTATGAGGAGATGACCCACAGGTGTGCAGGACAGAGGATTTACACCACATACTAAATACAAGCACTTTTTCTATGTGTGGCACTTTGAGGAGATTTGATTCTTTTGCTAAACCTACGTAACTTTACATTAAGTACAGATTTTAATCAGCTGAGAACAAATTTGTGTCATTCTTTTTATTCTTTTTTCATTATGTCTTTTTTTCTGTCAACAAAATATCTTGTGTACTATCCTGCTTTGGGTTATTTTCTGATCAATGCCTCATCTCAGAAGTACAAAAAAGTAAAAAAAAAATAAAAAAAAAGTTGTCTGAAGCTAATGAAAAGCCTTATATTTTATTACTCTTATGCAACAGGAATACGTGTCTCAAAATATCCTGTTTGCATAATATATACATATGGTGTCTGTATCAGTGTATACATGCACAAACCTTTTCAAACTGCTTGTTTCAGCACCAAAGGAACAGCAAAAACAAACAAATGAAAGAACATAGGGCTCTCCTTCTGTACTCAATATTTCTTGTCCCTTTTTCTGTGCTCCCTTATAAATCTATCTCACCCTCCTTCTGCCTGTCCTCCATCTGATGCTCCTCTACACCTTCCTCCACCTCATCACCATCAGTGTCATCTCTCCCTCCGCCCTCTTCTTCTTTCCTGTGTCCTGTCCTATCTGTCTTTTTCCTTCCCTTCCTGCTCAATTCATCTCTCTCCATCCTCTCTCCTCTCTTTACCCCCGCCACTTTGTCAGCACAGTCTGCTGACCCACCCTGACAGGATCCAAACACGCAGCAGTCCCCACCAGCCCATGGTGACCTTTGCATGCTAGATTATGTGACTAATTCAATCAAAACTGGCTAATGGGGAGGGGTACTGTCTAATGTGACTTACTGCTATACCACATTTCTCTGCGTTTATGGATGAATAAAGAGGGAAAGGCATATAAAGAGGAGGAGAAAGAGTTAAATAAAAAAAGGAAGTCTCCACACAGAGTGCATCCATCTTTTTTCTATCTATGTATGTAATCTATATACCCATCCATCCCTTTATTTGTTGGCAGGCAGTCAGGCAGCGAGGCATTCAGGGACACCAACTCATGCGAGCAGAAAGACAAGCAGACCAGACACAGCACCTGACACTTCTTTGGTTCCTGAGAGATGTATTATTGACAAATACATCTCTCATCACACAGGCTTCGCTGACCAAAGTGTGTGTGACTTTATGGGGTAGCATGTGCGTGCGGTCGTGAGGACAGGGAGGTTATTCATATAACAAGCAGAGAGTAGACAGAGAGTGTGCCTGACATATGAGTTCAAATCAAACTGCTGTGACAAAAAAAGTGTTATATTCTGCAGTGTTCAGTTCTGATCATGTGTATGGTAAAGAATATCATTTTATGTGCTGTACACAACAAAAATATAAAGCAAAAATTGGCCATACACTAGGTAAGAGGTTAGCTAGCTACCTAGCCATGCATGGCTCTGTAGATTTCTATGGGAATTAATGGCTGGATTGCCACAAAATTTAGTTTACATATTCGTCTCCTCCTCTGGATGAATTGTCATAACTTTCACGATGCCTTAACTTTTCTTCTAGAGCCAAGATCAAGTCAAGATTTTTATTTGTCCAATAGAGACAGAGCATTTTAAATCCCTCCAGAGAGAAAAAACAATCTGTCGTTCTTCATTGACTTTGTATTGCATAAATGTGCCTCCTGGTCATTTATGTCTGCTAGCAAACAACAAAATATCTAAAAGCTTTTGTGTGATTGAATGCACCACAAACAATGTAAAGAACCCAGAACTGAGTTTTTATCAGCTGCCGAACTGAAAAACTGAGCTAATAAGAGGACAAAAGTGGATACAGAAGTTAGGGATCGGCAGTGAGAATGGGGGGAAACTGTTAGATCCTGACACTTAGTGTACTGTGAGCAGCAAGTATTTTCCTAATTTTTTCAAAATCTTGTTTATACAAGTTTTGGTTTTGTATGTGTTTATTAAGTGGGTTCATGCTCTGAGTTCTCCAGATATTACACTGTTCCAATGACATATGTAACTCATAAAACCAGTCAATTTACCTACATGTCTGCTAATTGTTTGTAATTGGATTCAGTGCTTGCATGTTTACTGGAATATCATTGCTGAACTGAGAGTTTGGATGAAGTTCATCTGAACTTATCTGCATAAATGCATGTGATTAGACAGCACACTGCCACCACTGAGAAGCTCATTTGCATGCAAGTTTGTGATGTGGACCTGCACCAAGTGTAATTTGCAAACAAGTGTGCAGCTGAACAAACACTGATCATCCGACCGACATCTCTGAGTGAGGTTGCTGTTAATTATGTTGGGAAAGAGTAACTTGATAAACTTAGATGATTAAATGTTTATGAGCTATATGACATATCATGTTGAGTATAAGTGAAGGAAAGAAGGAAAGGATCTCAGTAGAGACACTGTGATGAGCAATCATAGGAGTCACACCACTCCCATGACAGTGGCCTGGTTCATTGCAACTCTGCTCTACATACAGCCTATCTGCCACAATTTCCTCTCTGACAGTCCGCCAGCCTCTCTGTCACCCCTCTCTTTCTGCGTACCTGAGCCATCCAATTTAAAACATGTGAACTATGAGCACAGAACAAGCATGACAAAAGTACTGAACTTTTGACCAAATTATTTTAGTGATTTGTGGATGAAAACTACATCTTTACTCAATTAGGCTATGATATTATTACATTTAACACTATGCTAAAATAATAATATAATAGTATTTGTACCTGAATATAAAACTTACAACTTCTGAGTTTAACAGCTTTGACCATGACACTATCTATGCCATATATTGAAATGGGAATTTGGAAGTGTCATATAACGTTAGAACACACGAGGCATCACCATTTCCAGGTTTCACAATATATTCGTGGGTCAGTACAGTGAGGCACCCTGTGTCTGATTTAACTGCTGTTTTGATTGAATATCGTTGTACAAAACAGATCGTGGAATACGATTACAAGCACAAAATATTTTGTTTTGTACTCCACTGAAGGGAAGGCTTCAGTTGGAACAATGTGTTAATATAAGCTCAAATGTACCCTATTGTGTGAGCATATTTGACTTGGAGAAAATAAAAATCTGTGAACTCCATCAATTCACTCCTGTCAAGTTCCCAACTTGAGAGAATAGACTGTTACAGCAGAGTGGCAGACAATATGTGCTGTCTAGTTTAGTTTGCAATTTTTTTTTTTTTGCCAGTCTGCCAGCTTACACTCTCTGCCCTTTTCCTTCTTTCTCTGAGCCAGCCTGGTGGTTTAATCAGGAAAAGCAGCTGGGGACAGGGAAAGAGCGAAGCTTGTCTCTAAGCCCGGCTGATTTACTGGCTCCCCAGACCTCCTTTATATCTCACCGGCTAATAGGGCTAGCCTGGCAGCTTCACACGGGAACAAAAAGGCAGGTGGTAAACAGGCTGGCAAAGAAGCACACAGGATGAGAAACAATGCTGGAAAAAACAGAGCACTGTCCATTATGACTAAAACATACATACCAAAATGATCGTACAACGGCTCGTATAATATCTGTAGAATTAACACACAACTAATAACTAAGTTACTAAGGTTAGGCTTAGACAAGTAAAGTTCTGAAAGTTAGATTTAGGCAAGTAAAGTCACATAGTTTAGGATTATCCCTGTCCATTCCAATGGACATTGAATGATTGAATGAAAGCTTTATTTTAAGCATCACTTTAATTATTGATATGAATTAATTATTCATGAAAAATTGAAAGAAATATCACGTTTTTTGTTGGAAAAAGGTCTATTAAGACCATTTATTGTCATTTTTTCTATTAGGCGATTTCTGCATTAAGATTCATTCAGTCCATTAGAATGGACAGAAAAAAAGCACATAATAAGGCATCCCAATCAGAAGAAATATTTTGCTAATGTTTTTGAGTGCATTTAGAGTAGAAATTAATCATTACATTTGTGTGTGTGTGTGTGTGTTCTTAACATAATTGGGTCCTGAACGGGTAAGGAAAAGACACGTGTGGGGTTTTTCGGTTTAGGCAAGTAAAGTTTGGTAGGATAGTTTGAGGAAAGTGAGGTTACATAGGTTAAGTTTCAGAAAATAATCCTAGTGACAATAAAGCTTGTAATAACCTAAAGAGCACACCTGCCTCCTGGGGGAAAGTCCTGTGTTGTTTGACTCATCCCCCTCCCCAGCCTGCATCTTTAAGCCATCTTTTGGTCTTTATACTACTTCTGTCTTTACAGTCAGCAGCACATTGGTCACGTGATTGCAGCCTTCCCAATCCCTGGGATACACACAAATTACTGGTTCACGATTACTTCTTAGATATGAATTGTGCTGCAATACTATTAGGTATATGTACAGAGCATGAGAGCAGTCTGACTGGGAAGGACCAGGGGGTACTATGAGCCGATCTAAGAGGGCGCACAGGCTCATAAGGAGGTAGTAGATCGTATATATAGGCTATTTGAAGCCTTGAAGGTCAACAATAACACATTTAAAATCAGTGCATAATTAACAGGGAAACCACAATATATCATACAGACAGGATATGATGAGTGTGTGTTGTTGTCAGTGGGCAGTTAGGTGTTTTGTCATTGACACAGGCCAGTTGGCCCTCACAGATGGTCCCACAGACAAATGTCATGTTGGAAATGTCACAAACCGCCAGTTTTTACATGGTTACTCTGCTGGCAAGCCCGCAAGTAGCTGGCAAAGTCCACGCTGTTGTGTGTGCGTGTTTGTTTGTACGCATGTTGACAGAAATGCCAAAATCTACAGTTTTTTTTTTTTTTTTTCTTGTGTGTGTTTGTGTTTTCAAGCGTTCATAAGCAGCTTAATCACACCAACCTCCTCCACTGTATCCAGTGGAGTCGCAGTCAGATCCTCTTTAATGAGAAATATTCTAATTTTCCCTTTAATCAAATGCATATGGAAACACATTACCCCTCACTTCAGCACAAACATCTCATTTGCTTAACAGCAAGATGTTATTTGTGAAGCTTGCTTATTCTTCGGATGGAGTGGTTTTTACAGTGTGTGTGAAACAGACAGTTAAGCAGATACAAAGTCTCAATCCAAAAAGCCATGTATAACAGAGAGGGAAATGATGAGGCTGATGCATATTTAAAGTTATTTAATATTAACCAGCACACATTTTTACTTACTGATTCTGTGCATGGTTCACATCTTTCTCAATCTCATTATTTTGTTTGCACCTCTGAAGGCAGGGCAACTCACACCTTTACCATTTGTATAAACACATAGTATCAGTATCCTCACATCATAAACCTTTTTTCATGGGCGACATTTTGACTCGTTAGAGTAAAAACATAATGAAATTCATGGCTGAATTCCATATAGCTGCTTTAATTTCATGGTCCTGGTACCCAGCGCCGGCATTAGGGCATATCTGTAGAGAGGCCATGTGATTTAGATGGAGGGACATAATGTCCTTGGTTTCAAACCATTTTTGTATATCTATTTTTAAAACAGAATATTGCCACTTCTAGTTTTTTTTTTTTAGTTACCATAGCTGCTCCAGTTTCTACCTGTTTGAAAACTGTCATGTTACCTGGGTGGACAGAGACGTCAAATGTGCTGGTACCCTGCCTGCTGGCTCACTGTCTCTCTGGCTTGAATAAGTAGTTGTTAGTGTTATCAGTAACACCTGTGCTTTTCCAACTGTGGCAAGTCGAAATGTCTGTTGTGAAAAAAGGTCCATTACCAGCATTTCTCCTCCTCACTTCAGCCTGTGCAGAGGTGCAATCAGTGAGGATACTGAAAACAGCTGTGTACATGTGCAAGGTCCATTTAAATACTGTAGACAAGCACAAGTCAAAGATCTACAAGAAATTAATGTATTTCAGGCAATTCGAAAAAAGCCATATTTCATGAAAGTGTAATGGAATAAGTTCACCAAAGTTCACTAAGGTTTAATTTTACGCAAAAAAAAATATCATTTGCTTCGAGTTGAAGATGTCGATAAATAGGCTGTACAATCCCACACAGTCCTAAAAAGTTAAATGAAAACACCTGAAACCAAGTTAACCCAAAAGTGATTTAGCAGGTCGAGTTTGGTTAGGACACTGACAGCAGTGCTTATACAGTTTGTTGTTCCTGCTACATAAAGTTTCCTTGTGTTTGCTGGTGATATACATGTATTTGTTTTACCACTTTCTGGGGTTCAGCCAGGTAGAGCAAAGTGTGTTTTCATTCTGTGGTGATGATGATAGACATCTGTAGACACTACATTTTGTGGTGTGTGTGTGTGTGTGTGTGTGTGTGTGTGTGTGTGTGTGTGTGTGTGTGTGTGTGTGTGTGGTTCTGAATCACAGCCTCCAATCTGTGTTGTACCTATTTGGGCTAGCGTTTTTGTTCCAGAGCATAAATGTGACGCAGCTCTGTGTTCGTATGCATTCATTTGAAAAATAGGCCAGTTCCCATGAGAGTCTCTATCTCTGTGTGTGTGTGTGTGTGTGCGTGTGTGTGTGTGTGTGTGTGTGTGTGTGTGTGTGTCTCTTTCTCTCTCTTTCTGTCTCTCCAGCCACACATATTCCTGTCTGTCCATTTGTTCTTGTTTTCACACCCACATCCCTCCTTCTTTATTTTCTCCAACATTCATTCTACCTCTCGCCTTTCCATCCTTTTCTCACTTTCTTCCTGCTCTCTCTCTCCCTGCCTCCTTCCGTTTCTCCGCTCTCACACCTCGTCACTTAGTCTCTTTCTTAGTGAGTCGGTCATTCGCTCACACACACAAGCTCGTTCATTTGGACCCACTCACTCACTATTGGCCCACTCACACACACACACTTACACTCATTTGCTCTCTTCTATTGTTGCCTTACAGTGCGTCCTTCCCTCTAAATCCATACTATTAAGTTACATAATGAGATCAGCGTGCCGTCAATAAGTAGCACTCTGTCTCTCTTAGAGCGCTTTGTTTGAGAGACGAGGAAAACCTTTGCGTTAGTTCCTTCACACTCTCACACATCCAGGTTTGTCATCACTCACTATTAAGTCTTCCAGCAGCAGCATGACCTTTTTTCTTTTTTTGGTAGAAACTAAAGTACCATACCAGTGATTTTAGATGTTTTAGCAAATGAATTACAAATAATGAAGTGTACCATTTTAATACAAGACACAGCGACTTTATGATACATCATCAACCGGGGGGCGGGGTTTATGACCTGTCCTGCAGCCAGCCACCAGGTTGATCAAGATGTTTGGGCTTCACTTTTGGGGAGCTGTCATATTGTCCGTCTTTATCTATTATCTGATTGGGACAAATTCCATTTTGGGGGTATTTATATGAAATAAATATAACTCATAAAATCTTTTGATGTGGTTTATTTTTTTAACATAAAAACTTGCTTTGTGCCAGAAAACCTTGTCTCACATATTCAGAATTACAAAAGATGTGTTGAAAGCCATCAAAACAGTATGTACTGACAACATTGGTGTAAAAAAGTAGTTATATCACCTTTGTTTCAAAATATACTTTATGTGAAAATGTTGACCCTTTAGATATGTGTCCCAGATTTTGTCAGAAACATAATTTAATTAGGCATTAAAGGGGTTTTCTACATCCTAAGGACTCCTGTCTCACTTCCTACTTCAAGGTGTGACTGGCCAAGGCTTTACAACCATCAGCCACTATCGGAGATAGTTTATAAAACTTCCCAAGCCACAAAATCTGCCAAACTGATACATCGGACAACCACTAATGAGAAGTAACCGTAGTAGAGATTTTTCTTTGTTCCCGTTTGTCATGAAGGAAACTTAAGGAATGGTAGCCAACAAAACCTGCATGTATTAAATGTGCCAATCCTCAAATTTACTTCATCTTTACATGGACACACAATTATAACATAACTTACAATAATGTCAGGAGTTGGTCCCCGTGCAGTGAACTGAAAACAATCTGAAAGGAAGTAAAACAACTCTGAAACTCTTGTTTGCCGCTTATTGCTGATTTGTAGCTAAAAAAAGATGCAAATCCACAGTGTGGTCCTTTAAGACCACACGTTGTGTACTCCCAAGAGTCAGCAGCCTCTAAGACAATCCAGTAATGTGTCAGTAAATGTCAGCCATGAGTCAGCGGCGTCTGCAGCCATGTGAAATGGGCTGAGAACAGCGGGGAGCAATCGAATGCAAGAGGGAGATGGAGTCGAGTGAAAAAAACATGTCTATTATCTGTTTAAATTGCCTAAATGAGAAACAGCAATCGGGCCTGTGTTCAGTTTATAAGTGCTTTACTCGTTGCTGTATCTGCAGTGCAAATCACAGCATTTCAGTTTCCAAATGTAATGTAGAAAGAAACTGACAGACTTGCCAACCATCTTAAACATGACAATATTTGGCTGGAGACTGGTTTCAGGGATTTTATTTATTCCACTTTGAGCTGGTGTCAGGTGTAAATGACTACCTGACAAGTTGTGCTATGAGAACTAAACACCTAAACGTTCCGGTGAAATGTGTATTTTCTTTTCACTCTCTCAACCCTTTTGCTCCCGACAGCTACCGCTATCTCCGTCCTCATCCCTCCACCTGTCCGTCTCTTTTCTCTCCTTCCAGCTGCATCTGTCTCTCTGACATCTGTGTTGTCACTCTCCTTTAATGCGCTGAATGAGAGATTTGGAACAGGAGCGTGACAGGAGTGTGGATCCACGTTTCCATTTTCAGACCGCGGTCAGGGCCAGATCACACCTTCTCGTGTTCCACAGGGTCTCTTATGTAAAAGCCGGTGGGTGTTGTTTGTGCATGTGGGTGTGTCTGTGTGTTTGTAGGACAGAGAAAGATGACATCTCTGTTGCTCAATGTGTGTGTATGTGTGAGAAATGGAGTGTGAAACTCCCCTCAACCTCACTGATGTACGCTTTTTAACCACACAGGGGAAGACGATTACTGTGCGGAGGTCTAATCAAAGTGAAATTACTTCAATTCAGTGTGATAATCATGGATTATTACAGAGGCAGTGTGATTCTGACCACTGAATATGTTATTACTGGATAGAATTGCAAGCTTATTTTCCGCACTGTAAATGGTTCTTGATAATAGGTGTTCTTATTGAGGGTTATTTCACATACAAAATATAAAATGTGAAAGATTAATAACCAATATGCAATTGAAGAGATGTATGTTTCATGCAGGGTCACAACACAGAGCGACATTTGCTCATTAATGTGAAATTGGTGGGGCTGGTAACTACTCGTAGGGCAAGTCAGTGGCTGG
Source organism: Plectropomus leopardus (assembly GCF_008729295.1). Classification (NCBI taxonomy): domain Eukaryota; kingdom Metazoa; phylum Chordata; class Actinopteri; order Perciformes; family Serranidae; genus Plectropomus; species Plectropomus leopardus. The sequence continues at coordinate 14,884,605 of NC_056484.1, forward strand.
CAGGCAAACTGTTACAGGAGCTCTTAATTATATTCAGAACAGTGATTTAGCAGCAAACAACTATTTGCCAAGTAAAGATACAGCGGAGTAATCTGAGAAGATAATGTCACACTACCTCTGTGTGAGTACAAATCCAACTTCTCTGTTCTTTGTTGCGGTCAACGGTCCGGCCGTGCATGTGTGTTAGAGTCATAGACTGTATAAAATTGATTCTGTTGACTTTCATCAAAACAAACAAACACAACTGAACTCGCTAACACTATTAACATGCTTGAAACCTCAAGAAACTAGTCGGTGAGATCATTGCAAAATGAAAACAACTTGGATCTCAACTGATGTAGTTGAGAACCACTTGAGTTCAGTACCAACAACCTTTCGGTTAATCCTTTTATTTTTTGTTAAAATGGCACTCTCATATAATTGTATGCACATTGAAAATAAAAACATCTGATCACAAAAAAACTAATACACACGACTGCCACTTGCCGGTTTGAGGAGTATATCCTCTCACCCAGGCGCAGAACGTTTGTGCTAGTTGTCTGTAGGTTTTAGTCTTTCAGGTGTGTTTGGCAACTTTTTGGCCGAGACACAGGTGACATGAGGTACAGCAACAGTTGGCCTTCGTCGCCACTAGTTCTTTGTTGTTGGTTTGTTGTGTCTTGGCCCATAGGGCCATATCGTCAAAGACTGCTCTGCGTCAGAGATTGCAGAAATATAGTTTTTGAGAATTATATCAGACATCTGGAACTACCCCAGAGGTTTGTTTCTTTCAGGTTCTGCGTGTCTGCCTCCGAGTGTTACTCGTCACTTTGCACTTTGTGTTAATAGTTGACAAGTAGTGAGGGTTTCAGACTGAGAGGTGTCACTTTCTATCAAGGGTGACAGCTTAAACCTGTCCTGTTCAGGCTTCCAGCACTGCAAACAAAACTTAGTCATCATTATCTCAGTCAATTTTATGAAAAAAAAATACACACAAAAAAACCCCAAATGACACGAAAAGTTTGACTTGTTTACGTCACCTCAATTTAAATGCATTTCCAACCTAAAACATTGTCAGTATGATTCAAGAGTGCATATTTTTAGCAGGAAAATAAAAACAAAACAGACTGCCAGAAATTAGCAATGTGCCATTTTGAAGAGTTTTAACAACATGCCAAAATAAACAGTGAGCACTCTGTGCCACAGTGTTGTGTGTGTACCCATTATAATGATGCATTCTCGGGAAAATCTCCATGAGCCGACTGAGCAGCGGCACTTCTTCATGCAGTGATCTCCAGTACTAAAATTTCAGTTTGTCTCCAACTGTTTTTCCCTCAACACTGAGATGATGAGCAAAACAAAAAGCATGCTCAAACCTGATGCTCTCTGCGGATCTGTGAGGAGACACAATGAGCACAAATGATACTGCATGCATTTTATTCAAGACCGTCTCTTGTCCTGCAGTCTCCTGTTACTAGAATAACAACTTCACAGGAGGACACAAAGTATACAAGACTGTAGAGGATGGATAATTACAGTTATCAGGTATTAGAGAGGCTGAGGTTGAGTGCCTGTTTCAAGTCCAGGAGGCAGTTTCTGAAATGCTTTTGGCACACTGGTCAGAAAAATCATCACTTTGTTTCTGCAGGCTGTTCACAGTAGTTCAAGTCAGAGGTGTGTGTGTGTGTGTGTGTGTGTGTGTGTGTGTGTGTGTGTGTGTGTGTGTGTGTGTGTGTGTGTGCGAGAGAGATGCAGGGCTGGAGATGTAACACAGCAGGCTGCACTGCTGAGAACAGAAATTGTTTTTACTCCCGTCGCTGCTCCGAAATCAACTCATTTCTTCTGTGTACTTTTGAGTGTCTTCACATGCATGTGTGTTTGTGTGTGTGTGTGTGCATCCATTCAGCTCGTGCATTTGCTGATCTGTATATATACTTAACATAAATTTAAACACTTTTGTTTGCTCCCATTTTTCACAGGTGCAAGTGAAAGATCTCTGACTATTTTAAAGCACTCAACAGATACATTTCTCTCAAATTTTGGTCGCAAGTTTGTTCAAATCCGTTACTGAGCAGTTCGCAGGCCTTTCTCATTACCACATCCGGGCATTTGGACTTAACTGGTGTAGATGCGGACTTTGAATTGCAACAGCTCTTTTCATCCACGAAAACACAAGTAAAATGCAAATGCAGATTGAGAAAGCTAATCCATCCACCTGACAGGTGTGGCCTATCAAGGTGCTGATTAACAGCATCATTACTACACAGCTGTGCCTTGGGATGGTCACAATAAAAGGCCACTTTTCAATGTGCAGTTTGATCACATAACACAATGCAACAGATGCACTAAGTTTTGAGGAGGCATCCCGTTGACATGCTGACTCCAGGAATGTCCACCAGAGCTGTTGTCCATGAATTTTTCACTACCATTAGCTTTCTTCAACACTGTTCCAGCAAAAAAAAATGTTTTGATCCCTTTATTCACCAATTAGTGCATACACATGTTGCCAATATGGACATACTGACAAATACAAAAAAAACAACAATAGATGTAGGGATGTTGCAAATGAACAAAACACAAGTAGTTGGCAGATAAACAGGGGACACTGAATAAGGAAAAGAAAAAAGAGAAAAACTAAATTCAAAATAAGAAAGAAGACAAGGGGAAGGTAAAGCAGAAAGTGGGGAATGTAATGGGGTGTGTTGCCTTGCCTTGTTTGAAAAGTATACTGCATGCAAGATTTCTTGTAAGTTCTCCTTTTGGCACTGTTTCTGTGAATTTGGCAGTACATCAAACCGACCTCAAAACTGCAAAGCACATGTAGCCACAACCAGCTCAGGACCTTCACATCAGGCATCTCCGTGTTAGGCGAGCTACCTGAACAGCTGATGCAACAAGTGGAAGAATTTCTGAACAAACTGCATCACAGAAGCTCATCTGCATGCTCATCGTCCTCACCAGGTTCTTGATCTGACAGGAGTTTCTCATCGTAACTGATTTGTGTGGTTGTGAGGCTGGTTGGATGTCATGCCATTTATTGAAAATGACATTAAAGACAGCTTATGGTCGTTAAATGAGCACTCAGTTCACAGGGAACAGCATTGGTTGACATTCCTGCAGTCAGCACGTCAGCGACACACTCCCTCAAAATTTAGGACACCTGTGGCATTGTGTTGTGTGATGGAATTGCATAATTTAGAGTGTCCTTTTATTGTTACTGTTTAGCAATGATGTTGTTTAATCATCATCATCATCATCATCAATCATATGCCACACCTGTCAGGTGGATGGATGGATTTGAACAAATTTGCAACCAAAAACTGAGAGAAATATGTCTATTAAAGCATGAAAAAGGTCTTAGATATTTCACCTAAAACCTGTGAAAAATGTCAGCAGAAACAGAAGTGCTGCATTTATGTTTTTGCTCAATGTGTGTGTGTGTGTGTGTGTCACTCAGTAACTTTTATCACCTGCCAAAACCTGCGCTTGTCTAGGTCAAGCTTTTAAAACCAGAATTTCACGCCAATTCATCTCTTTTCCGTTCTTGTCCTGTCTGAGTGGATACCATGACAGAAAAGTAAAGAGTTATTATGCAAATCCCTCAATTGAATGTCTTTGCTTTGGAGAGAAGAGCAAGAGAGAGAGAACAATTCCTTTTGAAGAGATGAAAAGCAGAATGCTAATTCTGAGTTGCCCGTCGAGACGCGTAGAGGCAGACAATGCGGGAGACCTTTTTAAAATTTTATTTATTTTATTTTTCTTTAACAAGTTTTATCCTCTTTGTTCTTGAGTTGCATTCTCTATGGGTTTACTCTGTTTATATACAGCATTTTTGCATACCTCTGTGGATAAGAATCAAACTCATGATATCCATAATGGCATCACGGATAGAGTCCTTGCAGGTGTTTGTGCGGCCACCCTGTTTTTGTGCCTCTATTGTAGTTACACAATATCATAATTGAAGTGGGAAATGGACCCCATGCAGGTGTCTGTGTTGTTGACCGCAGCCTGTTTAGAGTTTTGTTGATGATGATTGGAGGTAATTTGCCTACGTGGAGCAACACGGTGCCAGAGTTGCGAGTATAATTAGACTGCATGAGAACAGGCAGAGAGTAGGAGAGGAAAAGCCATTGAAAGTGACTGGCAAGAGACTATTTATAGCAGATCGCTAACTGTCTGCAGATGAGAGGCTGCTGCTCAAGTAGAGAGGCTGTGATTGGTGGATGAGTGTTTGGCTCTCAAGAAGAGAGGTTGTGGTTGGTTTGTTGACTTATCTTGAATAATGATGTCATATATTATACTTGTATTATATCATTACTGCAAATTGTATTTAAGTTGTAAGGATCATTTTTGTTACAAGATAATCATCTGAAAATGACCACAAAAAAGAACAGTAAAAAATAAAACAACACAAAAATGCTCTAAAATGTGCTAAAAAACCAAAAAGTATTTTATATATGTCATTATATTTTCTGTAACATGATTTTAAATACAAAATTATTATAATTAAAAATATAGTTTTGGGGAATTTTTCCCCTTTTTTGATACTTCCTTCCTTTTTTAGTTTCAAGGTTACTGCTTAGTGGCAGAGCAAAATCTTTGCGCATTCGCGTAGGCACCAACCACTTCATACCCCAGCCTCTGGGATTAGAACTGCTTCTTGTCTGCTCTCCCCCTGATTGAAATAATTGCAGGCGGCGAGCGCACAGCGGTTGGAAAACAGCTCTTCTCATTCTTTTTTTTTTGGACTTTGTGACTAACAGGTACTACAGCGCCACCATCCTGCAGATGTCAGGAGTGCGAGATGACAGATTGGCCATCTGGCTGGCTAGTCTCACCACCCTCACCAACTTCCTGTTTACCCTGCTGGGAGTATGGCTGGTGGAGAGAGTGGGGCGCAGGAAGCTCACTTTGGGCAGCATCATAGGTAAGTCACTCAAAACACCCACATCAGGTAACAGTGTCTAAACAATCATTCTTGCATGTTATGTGTGTCATTTTTCGGACAGGTACATGTTTGAGTTTGACTCTGCTGGCCATTGGTTTCCTGCTGTCAGCCCAGCACACTCCTCCTGTCACCTTCCACCCATTAGACCCAGCTATGGCCAACTCCACCTGCTCCAAATACCAGTGAGTACATACTAGTTTGGTTGTAAGCTCCTTTAACCCTTTGAGACCAAAGCAAATTGGCCTGACTTCTTTAAAAAAAATGGAAAGAAGGCAATGACAGAAGAAATGACCCAAAAATTTGTAAGAAATTAGTTAGAAGTATAAGAAATGTACCTTAAAATTGGTAATAATAATAATAATAATTAAAACATTTTAAAAAAGAAAAAGAAAGTTATAAAAAAAACATGGAATTGACACTGACAAAAATGCTTAAAAATGTACAATTCTGTAACATCATTTTAATATGGAATTATGATCATTATAAACATAGTTTTTTACTTTTCCCTAAACATTTTCCCTAAAGATCTTTTTATTTCTTGCAATATCGTGGGCATTTCTTACCAAATTGCTCCCCATATTTTTTGGAGAGAAATCAAATTAATTTGCTCAGTGTTCAAAGGATTAAATACTTTTGAAAGGCGTCTGAAAGCAGCACAAGAAAATTGATGTCGCTCCAGGTTTAATCCACAATGGACCCACTGCTGCTGGCTCCTCTGCTATGAAACAATGAACTCTTATCGTCTCCCTTTATTGCAAACCATTCGCAAAAACTAGCTGTAGATGTGGGTGTGTGGCTGTGATTTAAAGATTACTGTTTTGTTCCCCTCTCTACTAGCTCTTCACCAGGGTTGATATTTAGCGTCATTATGCACCTGCTGTCACATTATGCACAGGTGCAGGTGAAAACAGAGAGCTATGGCAAGACTGCTATTCACCTTCGAGCACTTGGGCTCTTTGTAAAAGCACTCAATACTTTACAGCGTCAGAATATCAATCCCGAGTGCAGCAGAGCACACTCAGTGTTGGAGAGCTTCACAGGATAAAACCCTTCTAAAAGAATATCTGTGGGGAAGATATTGAAGGTTTTCACAGTTACATTAATACAGATCTCCACATAAAAATTTGTTTCAGCCTAAGATATATATGCAAAGTCAGGGCTGAAGGTCAGAGTTGTGCACTCTACCCACCAGGATGATCAGTCTAGAACTCAGAGCCTGTATATTAGAAAAGGACTTAGTCATATTGTTCAAGACACAACATTTATTCTGTGTTTACTCTGATTTAGTAATAACAGGATAAAACTAGAAAATTGCGCTCAGGAGAGAGCAAGCAGCCACCTGGGAAAACCATGGCCTCTCTCGACAATTCTTGTAATTCCAGCAGACACGCTGCAGCACAATTCAGAAGCACAACAGAAGCTAATAATAAAACCAGTTTCAGCCACTGCACCCAGGACATGGCACCTAACTTCAGTGAATCACAACGTATCAGTTATGGAATTAGGACCCCTGTACACCAACGCTTTTTGTTTAAAGCTTAAAACACGAGGCGCCCCTTAGGAAATGCTGAGCTGGGAGTGTTTGAGAGTGCTTTGGATGCACCATGTTTTTTCAGTGTCTGTTTGCTATGGTTCGGAAATATCTGCACAAAAAACATTTCACCACAGGGTACAAGTACTTGCTTACTGAAAGGGCTGAAGCAGGGATGGGGAGAGGATGGACCCACTGGTCTGTGTGGTTCACGAAAGAATAAAAATTACTAATACATCTACAGTATATTAACAGATTTCCACTCCATTGTTGTTTAGTACTTGTTTTTGTTCAGTGTGACGGTTTGTCTTTGCAGTATGTGCTGATCCTCCACTGTGATTTAAGAGCTGAAGTGACATGACAAGTGCAGCGTTTTACCCAAAGTCGAGGAAGAATAAGCGCTCAGCGCCTCGTTTCAGCTGCTGCTGCTGTTTGTAGGGCAGCATAAATATACCATGCTCCCGTTGCAAAGCATTTAAAAAAAAGGCAGCCATGGAAAGAAATTTGCTTTGGTCGACACACACACACACACTTAGCCAAAGACATGGTCCTAGCTCACACCTGGTGGAGATAACAATAGGTTGTCACTGCAGTCCTGTAAAGATGCTCAGTAAATTTTGTTCATGTCTATATGATTTTATTATCTGCCAAACCTTTGGACGAAATCAGCTACAATTCACTTCATTGTCACCATTTGTAGCAAACACACACACACAGGCTGAGAGGGTTTTCATGTAAGCCAGAGATCAGAAGCCTCAATGTCTCAATTTACTCTCACTTACAAAGATGAAGATGAAACCTCGTGTGCAACGACAGTCTTTCATCACAACAACAAACAACGTCTAATGGACTCGCTGCCCAGCACCCACACACTGAAACACATACAGACACAGGCGTGATTTGAAGACATGAGTGCTTTTACCACACTGTAGTGCCTTCATTGAGTTCACTTTACTCCATATGAGCCCACACATCCCCTCGCCGACCACGGCGGCATCGTAGGAACACCAGAGCCACCACACAGCTCTCACACTCAGTATGTGGCTGGGACGTCTCATTGAAGGATGTATTCTTAAGGCGTGTCCTGTGGGGGTTTGACTTTAGGTTACCCCTCTGAAAAAATGATGTAATCTCTTGGATATATCACCTTTATTCTCTAAACCGCCTTAGTACCTGCTTGTCAGTATAATTTCTGTTCATGCAGTTCACAGTGATTGTTAGCAGAAGACACCAGTGACGTTTTTCAAAACAACTTGGCATGTCGGGGCTTCAGGAGACTTGGATTACTTTGGACGACCAATATGGAGACACGTTGTCATTTTATTATGTATTTTTTTAATGTTTGAATTAGGGTCACCATTTGCTTCAATTGTTGTACATATTACAGGGTGTAAGCTGCCCAAAATCTAATAAACAGCAGGACAAAGCTGTTAATTTTCCCCTAAACATTGTTATATTTATTTATAAAAAATAAACAGTAACATCTAGGACACAGTGCACCTGGGAATGTTCCCAGGGTCCTGTATTCCCCAACTCAAAACCTCTTTATATGAGGAGACCGTTCCAGGGTTTTGTGTTCTCAGCCATGATTTTTCCTTGATCATATGTTCAGTGATGTTTCTCTGAGTTAATATAGTGAAATCAACCACCTACAGCTTATAGTCTACTGATGTACTCATTGAAACCCATGCCATGCAACGTTGCAACAATTTGCAACAAGATAGTTTTCTTAACTAGCACTGATATCTCTGCAGTGGCTGAATAGATTTTTAACATTCAAACTGCTTTTGAGACATTCCTATCCTTTTGTTTTTCTGAAATTTGAACAGAAAAGCTGGCCCTCACCAATCTCTTATAATGTTAGTTTATATCAAGATCAGTATAATCCTGGAAACATGAAGATGACTTGGTGCAGCTAACATTAATGCAGATAAAGACACTGTTTAATCCATTCCTTTGTTCACTCATGAAGCCACGATCAAGGAGAAAATGCATGGCTTTGCTGATACATCAATTATGATATTTTATTGAAAGACCAGTATTTACATTTTCAAACTGCACTCAGCTGAATCTAAGCAGTTGCATGTCTCACCTTCCCTCAGTATTTACTTCCTGCCAGTACGAGTACCTGGATTTATTTTCGTGTAGTTGACCTCAGTGTGAAATTAGAGCAAGGTGTCCTGCGCACAGCGAGGCAGCAGCCGGCAAAAATAGACCTCTGAAACAAAACACTCACATTTCACACACTACCATCAAGATCACAACGACAACAAACCTGATGGAACTGCATGGGGAACATAGTGCGGCCTTGCGAAAAATGTGTTTGCCTCTTGCATGTTGACTGCCTTTCACATTACTGACTATGGCACAAGACAAAGACCTAACAGAGGACTAAGACAAAATAAAGACATAATGATTGTAAATTCCACTCCATTTGTATTTTGCTCTTAATTTATCACTTCCTGCATGTGGGAAAAAAATCCATACATTAATTTCATTTGGGTAATGAGGGAGATCTCAATTAGAGTCTCAGTTTGAGGGAGCTGTTTTCTGTTATAGTTCCATCTTGTAAAGTAAAATTAGGCAGATTATTAATTAGAGTGCAACTCAGTACGATTAAAATGTGTTTTAAATGTGACTTCAGGAACGACTGTACAGTACAGTTGATTTTGCTTGGGGAAATTATAGCTAATGTGTGTGCTGTTTGTCTCTCAGGCTGTGTGAGCCGTGCATGCTGGACCCCGGATGTGGTTTCTGTTACCGTGAGAACGGCTCAGTGCTCCTCACCTCCTCCTGTGTACCGGTCAATAGGGCCTCCACCGAGCGAGCAGCATGGGGCAGGTGAGTCACAGGATGCCGCATGCGTATGTGTACAGGGGGCATTTTTTTTATATATAACAAAGGATTAGAATAAATATTTAGCGTTTTGATTAGTGACACATTTCACCTCAAATTGGAGTGATAAACAAAAGCCAATGAATGTGCCTCCTTCTTCCAGATGCTCCAACTCCAGCCTGATGAGAGATCAGACCTACTGGGCCTACAACTACTGTCCCACCTCCTACTCCTGGGTGGTTTTACTGGGACTGGTATCTTACCTGGCTGCCTTTGCACCAGGTAAGAGATTAAGCCTGTGTTTTTCTGTCTGACCTTCACTGTAATGTATTGGATTTAAGTTTTGGATTTGTTTGCAGTAGGAATTGTCATTGAAGTATCATTTGTATCCTTTAGATTTGCTCCGCATTGCTATGTTAAATTTACTCTAAACAATGGTGTGATGTTAGTGTAATTAGTTTAAAGGAGCTGTAGACGACATTCAGAAGATATCTACAGTTGAAGTACATAAATGTGTTGCGCGACATGCAAACGTGCTCTCTCCACTGGTCAACAACGATGAAATTGAGGACAGTTGACCAAAAAGCCTTGCCATGTGGCCTCTCTTGCTTCCACATTCATCTCTCCAAGCTTCTCCGTTCTTGAACAAACCTGCTGGCGCCTCAGCCTCACAGGCAGTGCAAAGCGGCGAGGATCTCTAGCCAGTGGAACACACACTCACGCTCACATGCACTAACATACACGCATGGCGAGACCATCCACCAGAACAAAGAACAGAGAAGCTCAGATTACAACACACACAGAAGAAGCATGACTTCATTCTTTGCTCAGAACAGCATTACTCTATTATACATTTACATAGAAAATAGCTGGTTCTTTAGAGGTTCCTTCCTGACTGTGGAAACAACACTCTCACCACAAAGTCCATTATGAAGCAGTTCTGGAGCTTTCTGTCATCTCACATATTCTTCCTGTTTAAACTTGTCTCATAAAGTACTCCGACAACTCATTTTTCACCTCTCTCTCAGGGATGGGTCCGATGCCATGGACCATCAACTCAGAGATCTACCCTCTGTGGGCGAGGAGCACGGGGAACGCCTGCGCAGCCGGAGTCAACTGGACCTTCAACATCCTGGTGTCTCTCACCTTCCTCCACCTGGCTCAGTACTTCACCTACTTTGGTCAGTTTTTCTACATCTTTAATTATTTATTTTTTATGGAAAAAAGAGGAGGAGACAAACTGAACTCCTGTAATATCGATCAGAATTAACAGTCTTGTCAGCAACTGTTACCAGCAGCCATCAGTCCTGTCAATCTTTACACAAACCTTTCAGCAGATCTTGTGTAAGAGGCATATTTTACATCAGTGATACTATACTAGCCTGCGGGACAAATCTGGCCACTGATAGGGTGCCGGGTGCCCCACCCCCCCACCCCAAATATTTTCTAATTCGCAATAAAAATAAAGTGATTGACAATGGGAATTGTTTTTGTACTTTTAGTATACTTAAGATGCCAGAGTTCATAAAACAACATCAAAATACAGCTTGTTTGTCAATAATAGTGACAATGGAGGATCCTCCAGGCCCGCCGACAGAGGTCTTAGTTAAGCCCCTAATGTCCTAGATTCGAGAAACAACCTAAAATCCCAGAAACATTCAAAAATCCTAGAAACAGCCTAAATCCTAAAATATGTCCTGAAATCCAAGGAATGTCCCAGAATCCTAGTAGCATCCTAAAATCCTAGAAACATGTATGAGGCTGCTACGACTGGCCCCTGGCCTCCAAGCAAAGCAACTTAAGTATCTCTTTCATGCGTCCTCACGTCAACACCAGCAAGGAGTTGACAGCTGATTGATACCCCGATGTGTTCCCAACCTTTACCCCTTCCATACATCCTCCGTCAGTGTGGCTCAACAGGAGGTTTCTCCTCAGACAGGAAGGAACTGACCTTTCGTGGAGCCGCCTATCGATCCATGAGCGGTGATTGTGGAGGCATCTGGAAACGCGGCGGGTTAATGATCATTTCGTTCATCCATCTATCTGGTTGAAATGAATTGTTCACGGAGAACAAAAAACAGTGTCAAAGCTGAAAAAACATAATGACGCTGCCATGGAAATGTTAATGGTATTTAGCATAATGTACACTTGTAACCTAAAAATGTCATTCTGCTTCGACAAGAAGAAAATAGAGGTCAGGAAATCTCATTAAATCCGTGTCACTGTGTCTCCATATGAATCCTTGTTTCTAGGTACGTCTGTGTAGTAATGCCTTTGTGACAGGCGCGTGTTATTTTCTACTTTAAAGCAATATTTCAATGAGGTAAAAAACATTCATTTTCAGCATGCACAAATCTCCATAGAGATCCCTGCCCCCACGATCCACGGTCATCACTTGTTTCTTTTTCTGGACATGAATTAGAACGAACTTGTTTATAAAAAGCGAGACAGCTCTTGAAAGCCGTTGTTTTTCGTTGTAGGTGGGCGTCCTTAGTGACAGTGTGTTCTTTTGTTTCGTCCTCCCAGGAGCTTTCTTCCTCTACTCCAGCCTGGCCTTGCTGGGTTTCTTCTTCATCTACGGCTGCCTGCCGGAGACCAAAGCCCGCCGTCTGGAGGAGATCGAAGCACTGTTCGAGAACCAGCTCTGTTCCTGTGGCGCCTCCGACTCAGATGAGGGACGGCAGGTCGAGTACATCCGAGTCAAAGGTTCAAACTACCATCTATCGGACAACGACGCATCAGACGTGGACTAGAGAGAGTTTCGGTGTTTTGGTTGGTGGGTCTGTGATATTTTTCTTTTTGTCGCGTGAAAGCTGAGGAGCCTCTAGTTACCAGTCGAAAAGACTTTTGCTTGTAATGTGAGTTTACATACAATTCAGCCAATTCAGGAATCCAAAATCAATGATTTAATAGCAGAGGGAGTTTTTGTTGTTTTCAGCCTATTCTCTGAATCAAGGGTGAACTGACGCCAAATCTGGAGTCAAACTTGCTTTAATAGACAGCTGAATATTAAACCAGGCACCACAAATATCTCAATTGCAAAAGGCTGAAAGAAATTTTTCACCAATAAAATGACCATGTTGCATATTAACTGCTCACTCCCGATACCTTAGTGCCTCCATGTGAATGAAGAATCCAAAAATGGTGAACATTTGACATGAAATTAAACTGATCAGAGTCTGCGTTTAACAACAGCAAAAATATATCAAAACATCTGTTTACACACGTGTGTTTGGACTCAATATGAGCAGCTTTCAACGCGTGTGTGCCTGCTACCCGTCAGTGTTTGATTTTATGAAACTGTTTTATACTTTTTTTTTTGACCCAAAGTGGCGCTTGTAGGTTTTTTAAAAGTGGTAAAATCCCTTCAAAAATAGACTCCTTTCCTTTTTGGATTCTCCATTCACCATGAAGGCATGCAATGAAAACAAAATTTCTTTACATATTCAAGATAACACAGGTTGAGTTATTCATGTACAAATGGTCATTTTGCGGGTGAATTATTCCTTTAAACTTTTTCACTCATAACGGACTCTTGGACAGGAAACATGACTGTTGAACACACACTGCATGTACAAAATACAAGGGCCACTTCCTCTCTTATGAAGTCCAATAATGATTATTTACTTTACAAAAGGGGCTGCAGCTCAGTATCAGTAGTATGTTCCTAATATTTTGTACATTTGTTGACTAAACAAACGCTATGATTTACATATGACCTTGTACAGCAGTAAACACAACACAGTCATTTTATGTCAGAATACCTTTCCATCGAGAACTCCAAATGTGGTCTTGGGAACCAGGTTTGTGCGTCCACAAACTTTTGATAGCAGTTGTAAGTTGTCGTTGACCTGTAGTACCATCATGCCTTTCTATATGAAACAGTTACATGTTGTTTAAGCTTGTAGCATAGCACACTTACGCCGGTTCCTCATCTGATGACAGTCCTAAGTTGTGGTTCTGATCTTTTTTTATGAAAAGCAAACACCAGAGATGTACAGTATATTGCTCAAGTTTCGAAAACTTGTAATGTCAGTTGGTGCCTAAACTAAACCACTCACCAATCTAGTAGCAGTTCTGATGCTATAGTTTATATTTAATTATTTATTTATTTAAATATTTCAACAAATTAGTTTAGGATAGTCTATGTTAAGTTTCAGGCCTGCAATTCCATTGTGTTCTTGCCTCTAAAAATTGCAGTTTTTAACATAGTACTATGGAGAACACAGCCTCGGGTAACTCTATGGCACGTAGGCTGCCAAAAACCTACATTGTGACTCCCGGTTATAAACCCGAGTATTAAACGTGGCCCATAAAGTAAGTGGAAGACTGAAACCATTAATAATTGAGACTTCACTTGTATTTTAGGTCACTTTGTTCTGAACATGATGATATTAGTGCCTGTGTATTGTGAGGGTCCCTAATGACCGTTTTCAGTCCAAATCCCCGATGTGGATGTATTATGTCATGCTATGATAACTGGGTCTACATTGCTTTTTTTTTATTTGACATGTACATATTTGCATTTTACATATGAATGGGATGCTTTTTTTTACTTTCATGTATTTTGATTTTTGTCTTCCTCCACAGCCTTATGTACAAATAGCAAAGCATATCATCTGCGTGGTTCTCGTGTCAAAAGTCGAGGAGTAGGCTTTAGCGTAATCTGCCAGTGTTGTTTTGTAAAAATTGTAAAATTGTGTGAGGTTACACCTTGTTAGTCAAATACACATAGGTTTTTGTGTAGCAAAAGCTGTTTGAAAGTAGACTACAAAGTAACTTTGTGTAACAAAACAAAAACAGGTAAATAAATAAATAAGGCATACTGTGTCCAAAGAACAGGTGAAGGACAGCCCAAAATTTTGACGAGTCCTAACACATTATGAATTATTAGAATACTTACTAGAATAAGTACTAGAATACTTTACCCACAAAATGACTATTTGTATATCAGTTGCTCACCACATATTATGTTAACTTCATGACGAAATCTTTGTGTTTGAGTTGAGAATCCAAAAAAAGGCAAACATTCTTCATAAATTAAAGTAAATGGGGTCTACGTTTAACAGCAGAAAATGTCTGTTGAACTAAAACACATAGGCGGAAGTGTATAAAATTGTCAGGTTTTATGAAAAATGCATGTGTTTGGGACATACTGAGTTTATGTCTAGGTAAATGAAATTTTGGTTGTACTGCAGGAGTTTTAAGAGACTTCATAAGCAGATGTTTTGATAAAGTTTTGCTGTCATGAAATGTGATTACTTAAATTCATGAGGAATGTTCACCTTTTTTGGATTCTTCGTTCGCCATAGAGCCATGCCAGAAAAAACAAAGTATTCTTTCCAAAAATCAACACAACACATATATAAATATAACATATCGTATACAAAAGGTCATTTTGTGGGTCAAGTATTTCTTTAATAAGATGAAATACCTCTTTTTAATAAACTTTTCAAACAATAAGCCTTTCATCAAATGCCGTGGCACAACGTAATGACATTGTCAGTAAGCCGTGAAAGCTGAATGAAGTAGAAGCTCAAAGTATTGTGAGATTTTTGCTATTGTCGCAGTGTCGTATTCATCTATGGACACTTATGGAAATGATTCTTCAGTATAAAAGGAAAAAGGACCATATTATCATCATAAATGGCAAGACAGTGATAAAATGGCTAACAAATACCCATATAAGAAAAACCTACGACTTACACAATCAAAACAAACCACATGGTATGCTTTTGAAAATAATCAGCATTTGTCCTTTACTGAATGGGCTTGTTAACCCTTTCAGGAAAAAGGGGGAAGAAATCGCTGACAAAAATTCAAAATGTGAAGGTTTTGTTTTATCTGTCATTTTCATTTGGTCCAGGACTGACCTGTTTTCTATTGAAAGTATTATTATCTGTAAAACACACGCACAGATGACGCTCCATAACACAGACCGTGTAATAAAACTTGTGTTGACCAAATATTTAACGTGAGTCGTGTTGACACTGTCCTCCGCCCACTGTGGGGACATTTCATGTGTTCTTCTGGTGAAATGGTTGCCGATTTTTTTCTATGTGAACCAACTACGTATGTTTCTACAGGAACTACAAAAACACCAATAAAAAAAGAGTGCTGTATAGTATCTTTGATTATTGTTGGAGCTGTATATGTTTTGCTAGAGTTTATATTCTATAAAGAATAAATATCTTAATGAAATCTTAACACTTGAATATGTATACGGGGAAAGAAATAAAATTACAAATCAGAGGAACGCTTTGGGGTTTTATTTCACACTTTGAAGTAACACTTTGAACATTTTTTGTGGTTAAATGTGTTTAAAACAATCTATTGAATAACAGGCATGTTTTTTTTTTTGCAGGTTTCATCCGTCCACCTTACTTCCTCTGCTTGAGCAGGTGCAAAATGTCAGCTATTTCCTGAAGTGTCTCGGCCTCTTCTGAGAGTGTGTTAGCCCCGGTGGCAGATGTGACCTCCTCCCTCACTTCGTCTGAGAGGTCTTTTTGTCGTTGTGCTCTCTCATCTCTGCCCTCTTTGTTCTCCTTATCTAAATCAGAAATGAGAACGCAATTCCCTTGTTTATTTCTGTCTATTTAAAAACAAAATGCAGAATTTAAACAATGAGAATTTTTCATTTCTACATGAAGTGCCAAAATTACTTTCATGTTATACCTCTGCCATCAGTGATGCTCACATCTACAAAAGGGTTTATGGGTCTCTGTGGGATCACCGGGCCATAACTGCCGTTAGCAGCGCATTCATTTATTGAACCTGACGGGGAACCAGCCCTGGATTTCTTCTTGGTCCGGGGTGTATGCTTCCCTCCACTCCTCCCCTTCGCTGATGAAGGTGTGTGAGTACTCGGCTCCGCAGTGGTGTCACTCTGCCTCCCTGTGGCTGCGTGCTGAACTGACACATCAACAGGTGGTGGTGGTGGGCACAGGTTGTCCTCAGCGCTGCACTGAGTTGAGGCATCACACGCCACAGCTGTGTTGTCGTCAGTTTGAGTTCCTGCATCTCGAGTATCGTTGGATGTTTTCTTGCATTTGCACAGCTCTGAACTCTGAGTTTGAGGAGGTGTAAACTGAGCTGTGTGGCCTGTCTGTTGGCTGTTAGATCCCAAGTCTTTACGTGGAAAAGCTACATTCTCCATCTGGTTGTCTCTGAAGTTAATTTTGGGTGTCAGGAGCCGGCTGGGAGCCCTGGGGTTAATGTGCCTTTGTTTTGGATCAATCTGTGAGCTCAAGTTTGGATTTACGCTTTCTGCACAACAGCCTTGGTCCATATAAAAAGCCTGGAGACGTGGCTCACAGCACTCTTCATCCTAAAATACAGTCAGAAAAGAGAAACATAACATGTTGATGTTAGATAAAGAGAACATTATTAACTGATGTCAGGTGAAACCCAAAAATAGTTAACTATTGCTGACAGGTGCTGGAGGATTTTTGCAGAGTGCGGAGTTCCTTCTGCATAAGACAAGTTAAATGTATGAGTCTGTAAGTTTACACTGAATTTAACTTAAAACAATGCAGAAATGTCACAAAATTTGGACTAAACTCTACTGCAGATTTAACTGTTTTTTGTCTAATACCACGGTGATTGTGCAGTCACAGTACAACAGCAAGATGGACAAAAGTTCCAAGTGTAGCCTAACTTACATCATTTGAGTCTGAACTGAGGTAACCTGCGTGACAGGAGTAACTTGGCAAGAACTGACAGCCATTCATGAAGTCTTCTTTGTGTTCATGATGAGCTGCAGGATTAAGAAAAAAACACCTATTCAAGTTATTGTCTTTTCCGAAGGCATATACACAATAGATGGGTAGCTTAATTGGAGATGTTTGAGACGCTTACGAAAGGTCATGTCGGTGCAGTTGGAGAGCTGTGAATAAAACAGAATTAACATGTAAAACTGCTCAAATCAAAAGAGCACCCCATTTTATTTTCTCTCAGTTAAATGTTGGTCCCATGGCAGTTATAAACTCTACCACTAGGTGGCATTAAAGATTTTTAAAGATTTTCATTTAACACACTCACATGTAGGTCAGCACCCTCCACTTTCACACACTGTGAGTCGGGGACAGTTCTGACAATGGAAATGAAGAAACAAAATGATGTATCATTGATTATAAGGTGATAATATTTCACGTGTAAACACCTACTGTGGCGTTGAGGATTCGGCTGGTGTTTCATCTTCGAGATATATCTTTAATTTTCCTTTCCCATAACAAGCAACTGAAATCAAATGTCATGTTAACCTTAACAACAACAGCAACAACAAAAAACACGATTTGGTTATGTAAATGTTTTAATATTCACCCTCTCTTTCACGCTGCTCACTTCTGAAGCCCCTGAAGTAATCTTCCTCAAACTGCTGCTCCGTTTCTGACTGGTTCAGAGTGAAGTCCAGCATGGGCTCCTTGTCCGCCGGCTGGCTGAGAGAAAAGGTGACCTCATGTCTTGTTTGGTTCCTGGCATCTGTGTTGCTGTGATAACACACATGTGATTTGAATGGTTCTAAAATGACAGATAATCCATCAGATTCTAGTGTTGTTCTCACGCTGGCTCCGAACTTCTAAACAGGGACTGGGCCGCTGTGGGCGTCTCCAGTTGGTAGAGGGATGGGTTTGGTCCACAGGACCAGGGGACGCCGTTGCTCATACCTCTGGGCTGGGAGAAAAGCTGAAACTAGCAAAATAGAACAGATTGGATATTAAAGTTGCATCATATTTCGGAAGACACGGTCAAATTTGAATGCTTAAACCTTCGCAAGAGCTCATAGTCAGATCCCAGCAACAGTTGCTATACTGCAATGACCAAAGACGGGTCTAAAATACTACTTGTGACACATCTACAGACATGAAGAAATAGCCGATTTAAATTCAATCCTCCATTTTCAAAATTCAGGAATTCCACTGTATGCAGGGGAAATGGTAAAAAGTTTATTATTACAATTTAGTTTCCTATTGCAATGAGCCTAGTGCCAAGAGAGTCACTAATTGGATCATAACTTTTACTTTCCCCATGATTATCTCCTCCGCTGTAGTTGACAACCTTAGAATTGTGGTCTAAATTATACACAACCAAAATCTTTTCAGATGGAGGTCTCTGAAAAAATAATTCATTTGTATCAATTTAGGGGTTCTTAACATGAAAAATGATGAAAACCACTGTTCTATGACAGTCCAAAAATATGAATAAACATGAACAACTCTCTCCCAAATCCAAAAACGAAAGTGCTGAAACTCAAATTTGTAATGTCATAGGGTAGAAAGTCTTGAGCTGAATTGGATAAGATTGATAAAATGACACTGAGGGCACAAAAGCGAATGTTCTGGGTATACGGGCACATAATATGAATATAATATAGAGTCACTGAGGGGTGAAACACTCCTTCTCGGTGGTTGCAGCAAGGACTACAAACCATCTTGGCATCCAGTATAAGACTACAAGACCCACAGTGTGAAAAAAAAGGCAGTCAGGACACTGATTGCTGCTCAGCTGAAACAAATCAGCTGATTGCCCTTTGTGAGGGAACTAAAGAGGGGAACTCAGTGCATGTGGAGGAGACAATGACACACAGAAGAACAGAGTTTTGTTTAGCCATGTTAACCTGTAGGCAGAGAACTAGAGTCTTTGAATGACATTTGCGATTTTGTTTCAACTTCTGTCTGCAAGAAATAAGTTGCCCTGTTAAATACACTCAATTTAAGTTGGACAGCAACGTTTGACTGTCTTCATTTCCTGCACCCACACTTCCAACTAAAAGCTGACTATTGTAGAAAAATGTATGTTTTAGTTTGCACATTTTACACACAGTGGAGTCAAAACGGTGCCTCTGAAGCTACATGTGGAGTTTAAATGGCTCCCATGTGATAAATGTGACTGCAACCGTGACATAATGTGGTAATATTGTGAGATATTCCTTCAAAAAATAATATTCTCTTTTCACTACCTTGGTTTGCTCCAGCCCTGAGGTGTCCCAGGGTGGAGGGGAGCAGTGCGGAGGTAACTGCGTCGGACTTCTTTGCTGCGGGGGAAACATTCCTGAAAAGACAATTTGATTTGTCCTAAATTTAACATATTATATAAAATGCACTCATGACGATTAAAAATGTACAGTTACCATGTGCAATTTGGTTCTAGAGAGTTTGTTCTATAAAAAAAATAAATAAAGTGCAACACCACCTTGGCCTGAGGACGCTGATGAGGAGAAGGGGCTCAGGGGGTCGGTTATTAGTGGCAGGTAGTCAGATGCACTGTTGTCTGAGAAAGCTGACTCCAACACTGGTGACAACTGGGAAACAGAGAAGTAAGAGACTTGTAGCCGGAGGGTCCGTCCAGCTGTCATCTGTAAACACAGATCCTTTACGAATGCTTTCTAGAGTCACGAAAAGCCGACTGGAAACAACTAACCTGCCGACACTTGAAGCCTTGTGGAATAACATGTTTTCTTTCTCTCATTTTTGGGACACTAGACACAGATTATACATAATGAATAAATGACTTTAATTTGATGATACTGACAACATCAGACCTGACAATATAAACCAGACTTCAGCTCTACCTGTACGGAGGCTGACCCTCAATGAGACTCAGCTGTGATGGAGAGCAGGGACTCATCGGGAGCACCAGGGGCTCAGTCCTCTTCTGCCGGGATCCTCCTTTACTGCTGCCAAGAACTGCTACTTTTGGAGGATCTGAAAAATACAAACATTGTGTCCTTACATCTTTTGCCATATGAAAGGACTGATAGGCATTGGTGGATAGACCATCATAATACGAGCCAGGTCACTATGGGTCATCGTACTTTCTAAGCCCGAAATTCTTAGAGCTAAGTGGAATTTATTACCTATACATATTTAACAAATTCGAGGGAATAAATAAACAAACACTCAATCTAAAACTAATAGGAGGGACGTAACAATATGAATTAGGGGTGTCACAATACACAGGTATATGGTTGCCTTTTCAGTTTCTAGTGACTGTAATTGTACACTTTTGCGCAGTTATGGTTACAGACTCTCTCTTTTGAGTGTAATTCATTTGCAAAAATGAAAAAAAACAATAAAGAAAGCTTAAGATGAATTTCACTGATAGCACTTTTTTTTTAAAAAATTGTCTATAAATTTAATGCAAAAATAATGCATGTAATGGAAATATTATTATTGTGATTTCTTTTGGCCAAGATAATCGTGTAGAGAAAATCTAATATTGTGCCAGTGCTGATTAAAAAAATGCCACCAATATAATTTGCTCTAGGATCTCAACCAATTAGTTTGTTTGATAACTGCCAATCTATGTTTGTTTGTCTATTGTTTTGTCTATCTGTGGACCCCAGGAGGATTATTAACCACTGATGCATGCAATAACTGTAGTTGGAAGAAAGATAAACTATAAAGAAATGCAAAACATTGTTATTTGATTATTAATATTTAAATAAAATATGCTAATATATATTATAAGCTACCTGCTTAGCCTGCTTATTTTTTAAAAGTTTTCCAACATTTAATTTGTTTGACAAAGGCCGTACAAGGGAGGAGATTACCTTTTTATTAGTTTCTTGAGCTTATGTAGACTTCCCTTTCAGCTTCTTAAGTTTGATTTCGGGTATTTTTTTACTTATAATGTATCTGTCTGCGCTGGCTGTCAGTTCTCACCTTTAATTTCTTTCTTAGCAGCAATCTGATTGACAATAAACAATGTCACCAGGTCCATACTCCCACAACTGCTGCTTTGAGGGGATGCTGGCACAGCTAGTCCAAATTTTTTCATCCTCTGTTGCATTTTTCTCTTTTCAAAAAACTCCTAGGGGGAAAAAACAGCAACACCAGAACATTTAGGTAGACACATACAAATAAATGTTGTCTTTAAAAATCATGAAAATTTGATTTATCTGTCTCACTCTCTGCTTTTTTGCATCACTCTTCATCACAACCCTGCTCCTGCAATGGGAATCATGAAAACATTAAGGTGAGCTAGCGTAGCTAAGTTTAACATAATTTAGCTCCTAAGCTATAAACAAATTATCTTACCTTGAGCCCCCAACCCAATTCATTTTTCAACAGCTGTAACTACCACAAAAGTTACGAGTTTCAGTGTAGTGAGTAACAAGAAAAAACTTTACTTAAGAAAAGTAACTAAAGTTAAGGGGAAACTGGAAGCTAGCTTAATGTTTTTGCTACATCTCTGTTTACTGGCTAAAGCTACTGTTAGAGCGCGAGGAACAACCACTATCCTGTCACGCGCCACTTGTGCTCATAAACGTGTATTAACGTCTTTTAATCACTTTTGTACAAGCTGTTAGTGCTTCATGGTGCTTCCAACGATACATTTTTACTGTATACAAAATTAATATGTAGTTTTGCCCTAAAACATGGACACTGTAAAGTACAGTAAATACAATACAGACAGATGGTGACGTCCATCACGCAACCAATCGTCTTTTGACCGGAGGCGCGACCAATGAAAAAGCGTAGGGCGGAAATAAAGAGCGTCAAGTTAACGGAAAAACTACAATTGTGTCCGGAAGTTAGGAGAATTATTATTATTTTTATTTATTTATTTTTTTGTAAATAAAACCACACACTTGACAAAGCATTATAATGTAGGGAAAGCTGAGTTTTGGTGAGCTTTAAAAAGGCATAATAGTTTTAAAAAAAAGTGGAATAATTTTGGAAAAAAAGGAAAATGTGTAAAACACTAGATTTGAAAAAATATGTTTATGAACAAATTCAATTCAGTTCAGTTTTATTATTTGTCCCAGAGGGCAATTTGTGTTGCAGCAAGGGTAAAAACATAACAAAACATAAATAATATGACACAGGAACATACAACAGATGACACTGATCGTTATTTTGTTTTCTTGTGTATATTTCAGTTGAGGATTTATTTTGAAAACTACAAACCGGAAGTAAAACATTTGTAGTTTTTATCGCTTGACGCTGGTACAAAAAAAAGAGCAGGATGTAGCGGTACATCATGTATCGCGCTCGCTTCACATCAATCCTACCAGCAGAAGTCCTTCTCTGTATTTATGTCGACGCGGTGAGTCGGGTTTGGGGGATGGGTGTAGTACGGATCGTCAGCAGAGACGACTAACGGTTGAAAAATGTCCAACATCCTCGATGCGGCGTCCAAAGTAAAATGGGACCGCACGGCTGCGGCGAAGCGAGCCGTGTTTCTTGCGGCTGCCGCTTACGGGGTCAAAACACTGTACCCCATCATCTGCAAGCAGCTCAGCAAAAACAAAGCTCCGAGGAATAATCGCAAAATATCAAAGGCGGAAAACGGCTCCACTTGTTCGGTAAAAACACGGATATGCGCCGCGGATCAGAAGAAGACATCCCCCGGGGTAAATGCGGAATTTTTTAAGCAGATCCTCGAACTTGGTAAAATCCTCTTCCCTAAGCTTGTGTCCAAAGAGCTGGGTTTGCTCTCCTTGCACTCGGTGGCGCTGATATCCAGGACGTTTTTGTCTATTTACGTGGCCAGTTTGGATGGAAAGATAGTAAAGACGATAGTGGAGAAGGAGCCCAAGAGCTTCATCATCCAGCTGATGAAATGGCTCCTCATTGCCATCCCGGCCACGTTCGTCAACAGCGCCATCCGGTACCTGGAGTGCAAACTGGCTCTGGCCTTCCGCACGCGGCTGGTGGACCATGCCTACCGGACCTACTTCACCGATCAGACCTACTACAGAGTCAGCAACATGGACGGGAGACTCGCCAACCCGGACCAGTCTCTCACCGAGGATGTCATGATGTTTTCCCAGTCCGTGGCCCACCTCTACTCCAACCTCACAAAGCCCATCCTGGACGTGATGCTCACCTCCTACACGCTCATACAGACCGCCAGGTCCAGGGGGGCCAACGCCAGCGGGCCCACCCTGCTGGCCGGGCTGGTGGTCTTTGCCACGGCTAAGGTCCTGCGTGCCTGCTCGCCCAAATTTGGCAAGCTGGTGGCCGAGGAGGCTCACAGGAAAGGCTACCTGCGCTATGTGCACTCCAGGATCATTGCAAATGCAGAGGAGATTGCTTTCTACAGGGGACACAAGGTATGCAGGGCCGGAGGCGGACATACAGGGATACTCAACCTGCTTTGCTTGGGGGCCACTTTTGCAAAATGACTGAAGGTCAAGGGCCAGCTGCAGCAACCACAGATATTTCTAGGATTTTTGCAACATTTCAAAGATTTTAGGACATTGTTGTAGGATTTAAGGACATTTTCTAAAATGGTTGAAAGATGTGATTAGGATTTTTAGGACGTTTCTAGTTTTTTTTCGGATGTTTCTAGGATTTTTTGATAAGGACATTTCCAAGATTTTAGCACATTTTTAGGTTTTTTGCACATTACTTGAATTTTAGGACTTTTCTAAAATCTTAGCACTTTACCAGGGTTTTAGGAAATGTCTAGGATTTTGGGACATTAGGGGCAAAGCTTGGACCCCTGTCTGGATGGTGCAGGGAATCCTCCACTTTTGATAAACAGGCTCCATTTTGACACTGTTTTATGCGCTCTAGCACCTTACGTATACTAAAACTACAAAAACAATTAGTGTGAATCACTTTATTTTTATTTAGAATCAGAAAGTGTTTGGGAGGCCACCTGGCTCCCTATGGGGGACCAGAATTTGGCCCGCAGGCTCTAAGTTCAGTCTTGCTGATATAGAGGTTGCATTTGTTGCGGCAGACATGCAGCAATATTACAGCCAATAATATGATCGTAATTCAATTATGAGCACTCACAATAGAATACAACTACAAAGCAAATCTATATTCACCATTAAGAGATCATTATTAGACCACATGACCCAGTGTCACACACACAGTCTGAACGCCCACATGGATCGGTTAACTGTATTAGACAAATATGAACATTCAAAACTTTCTTTGCTATTTCTACAAGTAAAATCTAGTTGTAAACATGAAATATGAGTATGATTAACTAAATCCAGCAACAAAGTTCAAACAGTGTCATAACGTGTACATGAGTGTAATCTGATTGATCTTTGCACACCAGCAGGAGCTGATGATGACTTCAGTTTTATGTTTTAATCTTAGATTAAAGGAGAACACAATCTAAATTCATGTTTCCAAAATGCACTGGTGGAATGTGATGAGGTACATTTACTTACTGTACTTCGGTTCACATTTGAGGTACTTGTACTTTTATATTTTCTTTTCATGCCAGTGCATACTTTTAGTCCGCTAAATTTCACATTGTACTTTTAACTTCACTACATTTATCTGACGGCTTAGTTACAAGTTACTTTACAAATTGAGATTTTTTTGCATCAAAAAACATAAGAAGAGTTTATACAGTTTTGTTCTACATTAAATTACCAAAGAGTTTATACAAGTACAGCTGATTAATCAATTATCCAACTGACAGAACAGCGGTTATTTTTTTAATACTTAATACTCTTGAATGCATTTTCTCAATTCTACTTCCTTTGACTGAAGTAACATTTGCATTTGCAGGTGGAGATGCGTCAGCTGCAGAAATGTTACCGGGCTCTGGCGGACCAGATGAACCTGATCCTGTCAAAGCGTCTCTGGTACATCATGATCGAGCAGTTCCTCATGAAGTACGTGTGGAGCGGCAGCGGGCTCGTCATGGTGGCCGTGCCCATCATCACAGCCACCGGCTTCGCTGACAACAGTAAGAAGGCCTTGAGGTGGCCCGGTTTGTCACAGGGATCTTGTATCTTGTGTGCAGTACACTTTTTTTGCACCACTATAATCATTGTAAGCACATTTCTCAGTACACACGAGGGTCATTAGCACCTCCAAACCAACAGCTACTGCTTCCAGGGGCTGATTAGCATGTGTGAGAACGGTATTTGCCTCCCACACATCCCTGATGACATTTCAGTTGCATCAAAAATAAAACGATAACTGAGTCTTTGTTGTCTGCTGAGCACTACTGCTGTGCCATTGTTCCAGTGTCACTGCTGATATTTAAATCACTTATTTCCATGCTATTCTAATGCTCGCAGGTAGTGTGAGAATACTTTGTCGACGCTCTCACAGCGAAAAGACACTATTTCTTCAGCTTAATGGAAGGTTGATCAGTGTTGTTGCTTAAATTTAGTCGAACCTTATTTTCGGTGATGCCGAACATGAACGAAGACATTAAAAAAAAACGACAAGCAAACAAGTAGGAGTTACAATAGCAATAGCAAAAAATAAAAATACAGGATAACAAACATGTTATGGTGTAGAGGTATAATTTAAAAAAAATACACTCAATTAAAACAAGATCTAAAATAAAGCATTTAAACAGCCCCAATGGTGAAAGAGTGTCCAAGTTTAAGTTCCTTTTCAGATTATTTCAGGTGAATTGTAAGAGTGACAGTTTTCCTAGTTTAGCTCTGATTCGGGGAATGTGGAGCAACAAGCTATTTTTAGACGCAGTACCAAGATTTTAGAGTGAAAAGAAATATAAAATAAATATGTCTGTAGTGCCAGAGGCTCTTACATCAGTCGTCTCACTCTCTCCTCTGTCCATTATCTGTCTTTCCTCTGTCTAGAAACAGCAGACGGGCACACGCAGGTGATGGTGAGCGAGAGGACAGAGGCTTTCACCACCGCCCGTAACCTGCTGGCATCAGGAGCCGACGCCATTGAGAGGATCATGTCCTCCTACAAAGAGGTGAGGACGCCACATGCTGAAGTACATGTAGCTCCGCTGGAGGGAAGTGTGTCTTTGTCTGAGAGGAACCACTTCTTCTTCATTTGAGCTTTCTATGTCTCTGTTTAAGAGGTGTTTCACTTCATATTTCAAAATAAAATGCTTCTTTCTTACTGGATATACCAACACAAAGAGTGTAAAAACAAACAAACAAACACAAAGTTTCATCACTGCAAATACAGCTGATTGACACATACAGGCTGCAAGACAAAATATGCATCACCTATAGCAATATTGGGATTGCAAAGCAGTTGTTGTTAATGTGGGGCACTTGTGTGTATGTGCATGAGTGTGTGTTTATTTGTAGTTCATAAAGAAGACACAGGAGAGAGGAGGACTGAAAAAAATAATGATAAATATAGAAAATACATGTTGGTAATAATAAAAGTGATAAATAATAGCAGTTCAGATTTATAAGCCTATGTTTTATTATGTCATTTGGCTTTTCAACCCACCTTTGAATGCAGCTGTCTTGATAACTGCATTGCACACTTGTTTAGAGCAGAAAATAACTGGTTAATTAAATATTAATTTGTTGTCGGGCAGAAAATGATTCGCGAATTGTTTTGATAATCAGGTAGTCATCAAGTCATTTTTCAAGCAGAAAACAGCTTCTTCAATGAGAATATATTTGGCGTTACTCATTTTTTAATTACATTTTTAATTAAATCTATTTAAATTTTGGACATTTCAAGGCCTCACTTTGAGATTTGGGAAATTTTGAAGAATTTTTCCAGTATTTTTTTATTATATTTTTTTTTACATTAAAAAGGCCAAACAATTAACCAATTCATCAAGAAATGATTCCTCAGATTAAACAACAACGAAAATATTTATTATTATCATTCATCATTATCATTATCCAGCTCACTACTGATGGTCGTAAGTTGTGCAGCATGTTTAATACAATATTATATGCTATGAATTATGGTTTTACTGTAATTTTGTCAGGCTTAGATATTCACATGATGGACAGATGTATAAGCATGAGTGGTAAGGTCACTTCATTGGCCCGGGTTTGAACAGACAAGTGGTCGGACAGATGGCTGGCTGGTTGGATGAATGCACAGATTGGCCGAACGATTGACAGATGCGTACTGTATATCCACCTCTCTCGACTCTCCCTGTGTGAAGCTTACCATGCATGCACGGGAATTTACTTGAGCACTGACTGAAAAAGCAAAGAATCGCTGAATGAAAGGCCTCGTTCATCGAGGGCCAAATCCCTGATCTCTCGTTGCATTTTAATCCAAAAAAAATAGCAAGACCCATTCATGCATTCTCTCTCTCCCAGGCTGCATTTTGAAGTCTATAAGAGGATTTGGCTGCAGCACACTTGTGGTGAAATTGCAGTACAGCTGGTTTCTACTTGTCTGCTTTTGGGATCTACTTTTTCAAGTAATTTCCTTGGTAACATGCGTGGTATTTGAGCAAGGGTCAGGTGAGCTTCTCGTCTTTATGTGCTTGTGGTGAAGAGGTGGAATCTTAACTTGTATAAGAGTGCTAGTGGGTTGTTGTCCTGCTTCTTTAAGTGTGAGTCACTCCTCTCAAAAACTTCCCATTGTGCCACTTCACTCACACCAGAATTCGCAGGGGCAGGCACACACTAGCCTGGTTTTAAAAATATACAGAAGGCTCAGACTGCTGTAAACACGAGCCAGTTCCAAGAGAATCATTTTATTTCAGTCACGTGCAAATCGGTGGAAGAGCACACTGTCACGACTGTCATTTTACTGGGAGTCTCTGGCTCCATACACATCCCTGGAGGATACAAGTTTTAGCCTGCATTCAGCGCTGGTCTGAATGTGTGTTGAGTACAGTGTCGTCACATGTGCAGCAGCAAGCCCCTGCAAGCAAGGCCACGAGATGTGCAAGAGAGCGCGTGTGCAATTTATTAACAGGCAGCAGGGATGGAGCACATTCCTTTAGCTGTATGCCTTTGTCATGCCTCCAAACAGTTTAATATGAGTGCACACTGTGTTTGTTTGTTGTGGGAGTGGTTAGATGGCCCTATGACACGTACGTGCTCAACCGAGTTTGTTACTCATCTTGTAGACTCTGCTTTTTTTATTGTTCATGGAAGGCCTTTGCTATCCTCGTCTGGAGTTAAGCTCTCCGTATTTGCTTTCTGTGGTTATTGTTGTTTTTTTCACAGATTTAAAATTTGTTGTCAGTGATGATATGTAAAATAGTTACATCAGTGCAGCATATTCGCATTTAAAGTTGATCTGAAATTAAAAGGAAGCAAGTGTCAAATACGAATGAGGCTAGTGTTCTCAGCACAGTCATCAACCCCCGTTTCAAGCATTAAATTGGCAGTCCGACGAGGAAAAGGAACAGATGAGATGAACCAGCCAGCAGCCAAATGCTGGTAAAATATGCAAGTGGCTGTTAGATTTGCATCACTCACCAGCCAAAAGAAACAATGGTAATCTATTGAGTGTCTAGTAGAGTTTGGAATCCACCAGCCACAGTGGCCGGTGGACAAAACCTTGACAGTGAAGCTGTTTTTCTTGAGGAAAAAAGATGTGACCCGACCTGCGGCATTCCAAATTACTAATAACTTAAAGAAATATTGCTTGCAATAGTCCACCTTCTGTTCTCTCCCTCCTACACACATGCAGTGGTGCTAAGTCCCACCAAAGTCAGGTTTGGTTCAGGTGTTTGATAAGCGCCATATATGAATATGATTACTATTACCCACACCACCCCATGTCTCATCACAGCCTGTCGAAGCTTCAAATATTTGCAAGTAATAATCACTGAAGCTGTGAAGACCCTAAAATGGAATTCGGGACAGTGCAATCCAATTTATTTATTAATGTGTTGAAGTAAATATTAGATTTTTGACACGCAACTGAGTGAAGTTTGTCTCCTGATAAGTGCTACATACTTTCCGTGTTGCGCACAGCCCAAAATTAATGTCTGCACTGACTGTATTCATGCTCAGTTTACAGTACGTGATTTCCTGTCCCACACTGCAGTCCAGTTGGTGGCGTATGCACCTTTAGGTGGTTTTCTAAGAAGAAGCAGAAGAAATCAAATGTTGGCATCTAGTCCTGAAGAGAGGTTGTGCGAGTAGAACTGCTGTTGCCCACATTAATATTATATGTCTTTAAAGGAATACAGAAATAGCCAGGACAGGTGGAATGAAGTGCGGATCGGTGTGCATGCTTGGTACACCAGACCGACGGGGACCTCGAGTTATAGTATGAATGGAACTACATGAGGTCTGCAAGACTGGTACAAAACTGCAGCTGAGTCCGTGTGATGTTTTAGACTGCATTAGATGAGCTGCAACAATCAGTCAATCAGTAAATCAGCGGAAGATGAATGGCAACTATTAATATCTGATAATCAGTTTAATGATTTTTTTTAAGAAAAAAAGACAAACATGCTGGTTTCATGGTGTTTAAACGTTAGAATCTTTTGATTTTTATGGATGATAATATACTGAATAGCTTTGTGTTGGTTGCATAAAATACAGCATTTGAAGACGTTCCTTTGGCTTTAGGAATTTACGCAGGGCATCCCATTATTTTCTGACATTTTATTGACAATACAATAATTGAAAAAATAATGTGCAGATTCATTAACAATGAAAAGAATCTTTAGTTGCAGCCCAACTTCAGATATCAGGAAAGAAACTGAACAGAGACACTTTTATAAGCATCAGTTCCTGAAGATTGATTCTGCTGCCACCCTCATGTCACTATAGGTCAGCCAGCAGTGAATCCTGGTGTTTGTGTGAGAGTGTGTGTGTGTGTGTGTGTGCGTGTGTGTGTGTGTGTGTGTGTGTGTGTGTGTCCAGAGCTCTTTCCTTCCCGTGGGGCTTAGCCTAGCTGTGAGTAATCCTCCATCTGTTGATCTGTCAGCCCTCACTTTTGCATCTCTCTCACTTTCCCTCGCACCATGTGCTCCGACACTTTTTAGGCAAATGGGATTGAAAAGTTATCAAATATTGGTCGGATTTATCATGAATCTGCTTATATATGCTCAAGAACCACTGCAGGACACACCTGTTTACTGAATTTAGCACCTTTTTTGGAGCCCTAAGGTCTTTTGGACTTCTTAGGCACAATGTTGTTTTTATTTGTTGTAAGAAAGGTTTTGCATGTTTCAGCTGGTAGTTTTGTAGCTTGTGATAAACACACTTACTTCAGTTGGTGGTGCAAGGATAGGTTTGGGGGATAGTTCTTGTAAGGATTATGGATATTAATTGTTATTTTGCACAGTATTTGCATACTATTTGTTTCTGCATGAATGTGTTGCAAAGGATGGATTCCAATAATTTCAGAGTGGGCTGACCACTTATTCTATTGCTTTTCCCATGTATAAGTAGAGAGACAAAATAAAGATGGTTTGTGGGAGTTGTAAATCAATTGCTATTTGTAAATCAAATAGCAATTTCGGCAAATCTGACAGCTAGCACATAAGTCATTCCAGTATTCAAAAACAAAAAGATAAATGCTGTTAATAGAGCTATAAATGCTGTTTGACTTTTGCCAGTAGCCAAAAATAGCCCATTTTCAATTTATGATAATATAAAAAGCAAACTGCTGTAGTGAATAATTCACTGTAATGCATATCTGTGAAGCACTTATCTATCAATGATTTAACAACTATCAAAGTGATGATTGTTTGCTTTTAGCGAAACACTTATGGATCTATTTTCAATAGATTTGTTCAGAGACGAGAGAGAGAGAAGCAAACTAACAAAAGGATGTGACTAACCCTGTTATATCACTTGTTTTTGTATCTTTAGATCCATGCTGAATAATAGTAGAAAAATATCACTGTTATGATTACAAATTTTACCTTTTCTGAGTTGTAAAGGGCCTGTTGTTACGTTTGAAGGTGGAAAAGTTTAGGGCTATATTTTACCATTAACCATTTTTTTTATTAATGTAGATAAGGGAGGCTTTTGGTATTTCTTCCATACAGCAGAGGGGATCATGTTTTATTATCTCTGATCTGCTATATTTCAATAAGTGGTTGAAGCTATTTTAAACATTTACATTTCTTTCATTTTACACATTCAGTCCTCCACTCTTCTCCTATCTGTCTCTTCTTTTTGCCACATTTCATTTGTGTTTTGATTCTTTCTTCTTTGAGGCAGTCACATCTCTAAAGCCGCACATGGTGTCCAAGAATTCCCAGAATTGGTGTTTGTTTTTTAATACAATCAAGCTGTGTCAATAGCCTGCACTGTCCCGCTGCAGGGTGCAGCACTGAAGCCAAAGCAAGAGGGTGATTTATCCTGTTTCATTCCTCTTTATAGTGCTTAGGAGTTTCAGAACACTATGCCGCTTATAAAGATATTTGTTTTGCTCCTTTTCCTCGTATGCCTTAATGTATGTTGTGTTATTCTTGTGTCAACACCATTTTGTGCCGTAAAAATCATTTCAGTTGCTTTTTTTCATCTTCCAACTGTTATCACATTTTAATATATTCTGTTTGTTTTATCTTGATTTAAATTTTTTAAAATACTTTTTCATTGACCCATCTATCAAAGACTACTGCACATTATGTAAAGAAGGTTTTCAGGTGTGTGTGTGGTTTTGTGTGTGTTGCATAGTGAATTTGTTTGCTTATGCAACACACTGTAAACAAATGCAAAAGAACACACAGCTCTGAGAGATTATATTTGATCCACGAGTATACAGTCTAGAAATTACAGTCCAAACAGCAGATTCACAGCAGCAGCATCTGCTTTGTATAAATACTGTTATACATTATTACCCGCTCACCGACACAAACAAGTGTTTCCAACCATTGTGTTGTAATAGATCCATTACATTTAGCAATTTTAACTATTTATCAATTATTTAAACTGCTAATTGTATGTTAGCTATCTGTTTCAACCACTCATTACTTTTAGCTATTTCTTCAAAATATCCATTCCTTTAAGCTAAATATTTTATTTTAGTTTTCACTCAGTTAATTATTTCAACCATTTATTTATCCATTACTTTTAGCTGTTTCAACCATTAATTACCAATATTATTTTCAGCTAACTATATTTATCCTTTGCTTTTAGCTAACTATTTCAATGTTAGCCACCCCTTTTAGCTATTAGCTTATTAGCTTATTTCTTACTTTAAATGTATCAGTTACTTTTAGCTAGATATTTCAACCATTTATGCATTACTTTTAGCTAACTATTTCAACCATTTTTAAATTATTTTTAGCTAACTATATTTATCCGTTGTTTTTAACTATTTCAACAGTAGCCAACCCTTTAAGCTAATTATTTTGACTTATTTTCTTACTTTAAATGTATCCATTACTTTTAGCTAAATATTTTAACCATTTTTGCATTACTTTTAGCTAGCTTTTTCAACCATTTTTTTTCCTTTCAGCTAACTGTTTTAACAAAAGCCATCCTTTTTATCTAACTATTTCAACCATTTGTACATTACTTGAAGCTGACTATTTTAACATTTCCATTCATCCATTATTTTTATCCATTTTAACAGTTTAGCAATTTAGTTAACAATTTGAATTATTCATTTTTAGCTATTTAAAGCATCATTAGCATTACTTTTAGCTTACTGCACACCCCCACCTGCTTGCTACAGAAAACATAACAATAACTAAACTCAGTGGTTTAAGTGTCACAGGTGACTCAATAAAATAATTTATAATCACATTGTAATTGCTATTTTTTTCAAGTGATTGGATGCTCTACAATTTTTGCCTGTAGCTCTGGTGTGTGCAGAATTCCCCCTGGTTGAGAATCACTATCAGCACGTGGCCATGACCGTGACCTGTATCATTGCCTTATCCTCTCTTGGGTCACCCTAACATTTCTTTGACTTTACCCAGTAATGACCTTTGACCCCATGTGTGTTTGTTGATCAGGTCACAGAGCTGGCGGGCTACACTGCACGGGTCCACAACATGTTTGTGGTGTTCGAGGACGTCCAGAGGGGCGTTTACAAGCGCTCCTCTGTGTCAGCCACAACTGGAACAGAGAAGAAGAGCAAGCCCGAAATGCACATAGATGGACCACTGGAGATAAAGGGTAGGTCTTGTTCTGCCCTGCACACACCAGCACTCCCTCCTGTGTTAAAATAAACTGAAAGAAAGAAACAGGTTGTCACATTTGGTTCCTGTTGCCATGTTGGGCAAACTTTTACCACTTCTGCTGTCTGAGTAAGCTAGTTTGGTGGTTAGTCACATTGCATTGTGTGCACTTAAGTAACCCCAACTAAAGCCAAACTGTAGTCAGTGTTACAGTCAGTGTTACATCCACTGTTTATTTTTTGCCTGTATTTCCACAATTATTTTCATATTCAAATTAGTCCTAACAACAACTAAACAGGAAATATTCACACAACACGTATAAGATACACTTTTAGTTTCTGCCCACATTTTATTGATATGATATAACCAATTCCTTATGTGGAGCAACTTGCATAAGCATTATAAATTCCTAGATCACTAGCAGGATATTACGCCCATTCAACAGTATAAAGGGCAAAGGTTTGAATCATTGCATAAAAACATTCTTGTGTAAATGTCCGTTTGACCCCAGAGTGAATCTCCTGTTAGAGAGCACAGTTAAGCTAAGAGATAAGTGAAGTGGCAAACAGGGATTTGTTTATTTGTAACCCCATAATTCCTGCTCTGTAGGTATTATCCCATTCATGGCCATGTTTGTACATCAACAGTCTAATCCTCAACTTCTGCTCTTATAGACTCATTGTGTTTATTTGTCTGTCTTTGTCTCTCTTGTCTCGTCAGGTGAAGTGATAGATGTGGACAATGGCATCGTGTGTGCGGATGTCCCGATAATTACGCCGAATGGGGATGTGGTAGTGTCTTGCCTGAATGTCAAGGTGAGACAGCTCCACTCTATTCTCTTTTGGGCATTTGTATTCTGCCATATTCTTGTTTCTATGAACCAAATCACTGAGATATTGCACTGAAAATAATCATTTACACAACTGGGGATTGATTTCAATTACGGAGAAATGTCAAATATTTCTGATGTAACTGAAGATATATACAGTATTTAAACCCAACCAATCTGCTTATTTTATGTACTGTGTTGCTTCTTTGGCATCTTTGATAAAATAAATCTATGGAATCCACAATAGGTCATTTGAGAGATTTGTGTAGATCCAATGAGTTTTTGAAATGGGGTGCAAGGAGAGTTATGGGGATCTAAATGGGGTCAGTTTTTTGACTGCCTGCTGTTTTTTTTAGCTGCAACGTAGCTGCTGTTTTTTTTGTGCCCTGAACTGATTTGCTCTTTACATTATTTCTGTTGCAGTAAGACTACATTAATTTTAGAATGAGTTTATACCATGATGCTAAAAATTCAAAATCCACATTTTAAAGCTGATATAAAAAATTAAAATCTTTGTCAACTTTTTCACCCCTGATGAGTTTGCAACTCTGTTTTTATGTATGCGACACATGTTTTGGACGCAGAAGCTGAAAACAAAATTGTGATTCTGTCTACTATAAAGCTCTTATCTGCTGTACTCTTTTCTAGTTAGAATAAACTTCAACACATGAGAAACAGCTAGATCATTTAATCCCTATTTCAGCACCAAACTCCACTTATTACACATTAATGGGAACTGATATATTTCCAGGTGCTCAGTTTCAAATGTTCACCAAACCCTTCTCTACCATCATCCTTCCTGAGGGTTTTTTTTTGGTCTGTGTGGAGTTTATTAACGTTCATGACGATCCTCTGGAGTCTCATTAAGAAACAAATATATCCTTTGGGTGTCAACATGTTGCTTCCCCTAAAGCCTTTGGCTACTGTAATGAGCTGGAGAGGATATTGTGGTGCTTAAAATTACAGATAAGGGCTGACAAAAGAGTAAAGTGGTACTTGTGGAACATTTGAAATTATTAACAGGACATGTAATGCACTGTGTGTCATGTCTCTCCAGAGGGGCTGCCTATGGATAGACACGCACTGTCTACATTTTTATCCTTGTAACACTCACTGCATGTTCTGTTTTTTTCCCTCTCTGAGCCTTGCTTTTCAGCTCCTCAAAGCTGGCTTTAAAGTTGATCTAAAAGTGATGTCAGAACAATGTGTCTTTGACATATAGCAGTTTTAACAGGTGGTTGAAGCTTTAGCGGAAGATCAAAACCTCCCTGGCCTCAATTTAAAAAAAAAAAGTTTCCTGTGGGTACAATGCTTTTGAGTAGCGTTCAATGGCTTTGACTGCTGATTTGAGGTCAATACACCTGCAGATACAGAGCTGGTAGACAGCAGGAAAATCTGTTGACACTGTGCCCAGAAGGTTAACACTATATATAAATATAATGCACCGAATGTTCCTTCCTGTTTCTCATAGCATAAATATATAAGTGAAACTGCTTTTATACTGTGTGAGACTGATGGTGTTAAGCATTGCATTAGATATAGATTCAGAACATGACAATAAATGTAACTTTTTTTTTTACCCTGCTGTTTCCTTTTTATTTTGATCGCCTCTGCACTTTTTTTTTCCATTGCCACTCCTGCTCCGTTACCCTGATAGCTGCAGGCAAACTAGAGGAATTTCGTGACATCTCCAAACAGTTTTGACTTCCAGCGATAGCTCAGAATGATTCATTCTCAGAGCTGGAGAACAAACAACTTAAAACGCAGTGTGTTCTGTTAAAAAAGCAAGGATCTCTGAGGAGAATTTTGAAACTTTTCCTGTGTTGACATTTCAGATCTTCTGTGTGTAATGTTGAGTCATCATGCGCTGTCTCTCCCCAGGGCTTTATATCTTAATGTTTCTTTTAATTACACTGAGGTTCTGTTCATTCTAATAAATTCCCTCTCTATTTCAGGTAGAAGAGGGGATGCACCTATTGATCACGGGGCCTAATGGCTGTGGGAAAAGCTCTCTGTTCAGGATCCTCAGCGGCTTGTGGCCCGTCTATGGCGGCCGCCTATACAAACCCTCGCCTCAACATATGTTCTACATCCCTCAGAGGTACACACACTTTCACACATTACTTATTCTAATATCCCAGAGCGGTGAGTTGTAACAAAGCAACTGCTGGGTTTGATCGTTGTACTGGTGAGCCTTCCAGTAATCTAATCCATTGTAACAGGACCTGTGTGACTGTGTGTATGTGGCTTACTAAGAGAAACCAGAGCTCTGGCCACTGTGAAATATTTACCACCCAGACAAGACTTAAAATACTTTCAATTACAATACATTTTTTTATTAAACGTCTCTTGGTATTACGGTCATTGGACAGTAAGTTAAGCATTATTAATAAAAATAGAATGGACAGAAATGTCGTTTGACTACTTGATGTGGTCATTTGATTAATACAAAAGAAAATTGTTGTTAGTCGTTACGGTGACAACACAGATCACTGGTACTGTAAAGTGTGTAAAAATCACTGGTTTAAGAACTCTGTGTGGCGTATTCTTACGCCTAATACAGCCATAAACTAGGGGTGGAAATTAGCACAAGCTGCAGGCCAAATCAATCAATCAGACTTTATTTGTATAGCACTTTACATACAAGAAGATTGTAACACAAAGTGCTTCGCACAGTGGTCAAGAAACTGTGCATTTATTTGAAAAACATATATTAAGTCCTGTTGACGAGAGGGACACTACGTGCACGAAAGGTCACCTGAATCTTCTGAACTGTTAGCTGGCTGAATAAAATAAGCTATTTGAATATTCCACCTTCGGCTCTGAAAAATGTTGCCCAGGCTGGAACTGAACAGACATACTCGATTAATTGAGAAAATAATCACGTAATTAATTGATGGTGAAAATATTAAATGACATAAGGAGTTAGAATTTAACATCTATCAACGCTGCATGAGGAAGACCACGTAATCTTCCAAAAAAGGGCAGCAGAGGGACCGTAGCTGTTAATCTGAACTGAACCCGTCTGAGACAAACCATCAGCTGTAATCTTACCCAGAGATACTTCGAGCTGCAGACTCAGCTGACTCCCCCCTGCAGAGCGGTCAATATTTTATGCATAGGATGAGACGGCCACCTGGCAGCTGTAAGAGAATCCAACACGCCGTCTACAATAGATACAACAGGAGTGTAATGGATGTCTTTCTCCTTAAGTTCTTGTTCTTAAAGATGTGCCCTTTTGTACAAATACACCCACTTTGTGAGGTCTTCAGCACTTAATGAAATGACAAAGAAACACTCAGAGGATAAGGTTTGCGTGTGTGTGTGTGTGTGTGTGTGTGTGTGTGTGTGTTTGTGTGTTTCTCCAGGCCGTACATGTCCATGGGTTCACTGCGGGACCAGGTGATCTACCCAGACTCAGTGGAGGACATGGCTGCTAGAGGCCTCAGTGACAAGGACCTGGACACCATCCTGGACATTGTCAACCTCAACCACATTGTCACCAGAGAGGGAGGTAGGACATTACTAAATACAGTTTAATAAGATATAGAGCTGCGTGCCTCAAGTAATAATAGGAAGTTGAAGAAAATACAAAAAATACTTGTGGGAATAATTTCAATTTTTTGAACTTTCTTTGTATTTTTGTTTTCAGTTTGAAGAAAAAATAAATAAAAGAACAAGGGAGCCAGAAGTTGGTATTTAGCGGGGTTGTTCAGCTACCCAGACAGCAGGTTACGTCTCTTAGAGGATGTAGTCCATTTTGTCCAAATGTAGTCTTAAAGGGAAAGTTCAGATTTTTTAAAGTGGATAGGTGCTTATCCATAGTAAGTGCAAATCATACAGTAAATGTCAACTGGCGTGCCCTCAGTTTGAAGAAAGCCGGTTCAATATCAGTTCAATTGTACACTATGTTGAGAATATCTTCACAGCTTTACCCTTCCATCAGACAGCCCATTACACCTGGGGAGCCTCAGTTTCCCCTCTGTGCTCTCATCAAAGGCCCCAGACATTTTTGGCTCTGTGAACACGGGAGGTGCTAGCCTTCCGTTTTGCAAGAGAGCACTATAACAGCTTCATTTCCCTTTAGAAATGGCATTTTGGCATTAAAGTAAAGCAGAGAAAATATTTTAAATATAGCGCACATTTAAAGTGGTATGGATTTTTTTTAGTGGGGCTTTTTTAGGCTTTTTTAATACGTTTTGTTGCTGACCCCTCCACAGCAGCAGATTGCTTGGCCTCCATGTTGGTCCAGCCTGCTTCTCCAAACTGAGGGTGTGCCAACTGGCATCTACTGTAATTCACTGACTATGGATAAGTACCTCGTCAACCCCAGTTAAAAATATCTGAACTGTCCCTTTAAGACAAAGGGCTTTGACGGTGGGTTTGCCTGCAGACCTCCTCTGTATGATGGCTTTCTCGCTCGCAACCAAAAGCGTTTTAAAAAGGTTTTCATCCTGGACCTGAGTTTGTTCAGGTTTTTGTATAATGCGACAACTATGACTTCTAATACAATAACGTTCCTTATGTCTTTATATTAGAGGGCAGTCCCGAAATATAGTGGTCTGCCATTGACAACACTACCTCCAACATTCATCCTTTTCCTCAGCACCCAATTCTACAAATTTGATTTTGGTGTCACAAAATACTGTTTGATGTTTTTTTTAGCAGGATTCCCACCAGGCTTTTGAGTCTGACCCTCCCAAATATCACTCCAGTTACCCTCAGACATATCCAGGCCCCATTCCCTTTCCCATTTCTGTTTGACCTGAACAGTAAAACAATTTCAAATCATTTAAATGT
The DNA here is from genome assembly GCF_008729295.1 of Plectropomus leopardus. Taxonomy (NCBI): domain Eukaryota; kingdom Metazoa; phylum Chordata; class Actinopteri; order Perciformes; family Serranidae; genus Plectropomus; species Plectropomus leopardus. Next base: position 14,923,254 of record NC_056484.1, read on the forward strand.
TTGCAAAAATTTGCCCCGCACAGGCGTGCAGGTTGGCTGATGTTTTGAGAACAAACAGACTCAGTTATGTTCGTGTGTACCAGCCACTAACTTGATCTTATGCACTTGGATATTTCTAGTATTGCCTAAACTTCTGTCTGTGGCTAATTGGCAGCCGCTCTCCTTTCGTTGCCAAACAAACAGGCCTTTTGTTGTGCACCAATTACTGCACAAAGCTCCGAGCTGCCAGAGGGTTTAATGTATGAATGGCGGCACTGTGAAAATGTTGAGAAAGGTCTTGATCGTGCAGTGCGATTAAACATATGCAGGCACGGATCATCAGTCTCGGAAATTGGCACACTATAAGATAACTGCAGAGAATTTTCTGTTAAGTCTTTGAAAATGTCACAGGAAGATGTTTGACTGTTAGTCAGTGCAGCTCGACTCATTAACCCTTTAAGTAAACATCAAGTGTCTTTAAGTGCTGACTGATGGCAATAACAGCTACATAAAAACAGACTGTAGAGTCTCTCTGTTTACATTTGAATTATTCATTGCACTGCTCAAAATGTACTTTTGATTATGTTTTTTTTCTTAAAGCCTAAAAGATTCTATAAATGTCTCTATCATAAAATAGGTGTATTCCATTTCTTAGACTAGATTTCATAAAAGTTTTTGGATCCCATCAGGGTCTAAATGCTGTTCCAGACATCCAGATGTAGATAAAAGTAGAAAATAATTCCTCCAGGTTTCTATAATCATAAAATATCTCTATTTTTTTTAAAAAGCATCTTGGTAGCAAGTGTTTTCCAGGCTGTGTGACGTCTTGTTTTGCCTCCAGGCTGGGACGCTGAGCTGGACTGGAAGGACGTGTTGTCAGGAGGCGAGAAGCAGAGGATGGGCATGGCTCGCATGTTCTATCACAAGTAAGGAGAAACAGCTGTGTGCCGTCACACTGAGGACAGTTTACATCAGTTTTATTTCTGATGTCTGCTGTAGGGTGATCATAAAGATGTTTTTTATGTGTTTTTTTTATTGTTTTTATGCAATTATGTTGATTATTGAGAGCTTGGGGATCCAAGGATCCAAAATGTCTGTGATAACGGACAATAAAGTATTATCTTATTGTATCATATCTTATTGTATCGCATCGTACCTTACCTTACAGCATTAGCATGTTAGCATTGTCTCAATGAGCATGTCGCCATTTAATTGGCAATTTTCTTACTTTGCACATGTAGATGATATCAGTTATTAATTGCTCTCATGATTAGTTATTAACTGGATTGATACCAGTTATTTAACAGTTTCCCCCTGTATGCTTCAGGCCTAAATATGCACTGTTGGATGAGTGTACCAGCGCTGTGAGCATTGACGTAGAGGGAAAGATTTTCCAGGCCGCAAAGGATGCTGGTATCTCTCTACTCTCCATCACACACAGACCCTCACTGTGGTAAGTCACATCTCGTAAGATTTTTCAGTCTATTTGATAACAGGGGCGGGACAAAATAACATGGTAATATATTGTGTTACTTATTCCTGAAATTCTTTATCAATACAAATATCAAAAATGCATATTCCTCACATTTCAGCCCGTCATGAAGTCGGAAATTCATCGTGAACCCCAAATTAAATCATGTAAAACTGCTGTTGCTCCCTCTATCCTACTTTAAATTCTCCCTCTCCACCTCCAGGAAGTACCACACCCACCTGCTCCAGTTTGACGGCGAGGGAGGCTGGCGCTTCGAGCAGCTGGACACGGCGACACGCCTCTCCCTCACCGAGGAGAAACAGCGACTTGAGACCCAGCTTGCCGGCATTCCCGAGATGCAGCATCGACTCAATGAGCTCTGCAAGATCCTGGGAGACGACTCTGTTCTCAAAACAGCAGAGGAGTGAGACAGAGAGAGGGAGGAGGGAGGGAGGGAAGGAGGAGGCCAGGAGGGGGAAAGAGTCATCAGGGAAAAGGAAGAGAAGAGGCTGGTGGAGGAGGAGGAGACAATGAAAGAAAAAGAAAACTGTAGGGTTATTGTTAGTGCTTTTTCAGGCTTAGATTGTTTTTGCTTGTTTCGATTTTTTTTTATTTTGCTCCAAGCCTCTCCCGATAATGCAGTAGAGCTCCAGCCAGTCTTTCAGCTCCCCTTCCTCCTCTCCCTCCTCCTTTAATCTCTCCTTTGCCCTATTCCAACCCGACAAGTGGCAGGCAGGAGACTGAAGTGGATCCACAAGTATTATTCCCTCTTTAACGCACATTGACTGCATTTATAGGTTTTAAATGTTTGATTTTAGCGTACATCGTTTCCAAGATCAACCAAGTTGCTACAAATCAAAGTGGCACAAATCCAGATTAACCAGGGTAATTTATTTGTTTGTTTGTTTTATAGCACTTTACTCTGCTTTTAGAGGGCTGTTTCTGTTTGTTGTGGTAGCTCACAGTGAAATAAGGTGATAGCTGCATTTTAGCTGGAGAACTTTTAATATATAGAGCCACTTAATATGTCCAAAGCAGTATTCCACACCCAGTATACTGGGCTGTGCTGGATCCGCATTTGTCATAACAATTTAGCCGTAGACGTTAGTTTTTACTGGACTTAACATGACTTCTTAGTCTTGAGAGGTCAGAAGAGACTATTTTTCAAGATGTCACAATATGCCTTTGTTTGATTTCCTGTATCTAGCCGCAGTACAATCCCTGTCATACCTCATCTTAGCCCGTTTTAGGTTTTTACAGACCCGCTCTTGTAGGCTCAGATGCAGACTCACATGTGACTAGCGGGGAAAAAAAAGCCCTTCTGGGGTCTATTATTAGAGCGATTATTGACGCAGGTCTGACTCCTAAACTATAGGTTTCTGGTTTATTGAACAAACACAATGAGCTGAAGAGGCCCGCTTCAAAGGAAGAGCAGCAAAGAGCAGGCGGACTCTGGTAGTCTATGAATAGACACACATATAAACTGTATGTGGACCAACAGGCAGACACTCAGACTATGTAACTGTCAGATACACGCTGTCCACGTGTTGCAGGTGTCCCGTGTTGACACGAAACACACTCGTGTGTCTGCTGTGTGTCAGACGTCTGCTGGCTCTGTGGATCCTTTTGAGCCTGTTTAGATGAAAATTATCACATGATGTTAGCAGACAGACTATACTTTGGCTATAGTCTTCAGTTCTTACCCATCTAAATTGGAGTATCTTTCAAAATAACAGTGTGTTTACATACACTTATATTTTCTGTAACACTCCACGTATAATTATGTTAAAATATATGAGGCCTTATTGGACTATACCTGATTTGTGTATTACATAATAGGGCTAATATATAGCAGTTGAACAGTTCAAAGTTTTGTTGATAGATCGCTGGAGCTTGTTGAAATTTCATATAGAGTGCTTCATTCGATAGGTTGTTTTTTTCCTTCCTTAACCAACAACTTACCTGAAGTTGTAATACTGTGAAATTAGTGATGACATCTTTTATGGAGAAGTCCTAAACGCTGTGTGATTTCACGTGGTGGTGGTTCTACGCTGTGGTTGTGGCTGTTTCTACAGTATGTTCCCCTCGTGGTTCAGACCTGTGTATGCGCTTACTGCGACCTTCATAAAGAGTCTGAGGAAAAGTAAATAAGGCCGTTTTGCCTTCCAGATTCTACTGTGTTTAAAATGAAAGGGGATCATGCATTTATTGTGCCATTCATTTACAGTCTTTAAGATTTCACCATCTGTTTCACAAAGAGTTCCCATGTTTTTGAGCATTTATACACACAGTTGGGCCTGAAATTTATCAATCAATACATATTTTGACTATATGTGTATGTGAAGGGGGTCACGTGTAGTGATGAAGGAATTATCACTCAACTCTACAGTTCCCGTCTATGGAAGCCCATTTCTGTCAATGTGATGAAAAAAAAACAACTTGTTAATCATTATAAAGAAAAACTTCCCCAAAAAAATAATGAGAAACTTTCCCAAAATATGACCTTATATCTCAAAGTTATCGCTGAATATATCAAAATGTGACTTATCTTGAAGTAATAACATAGTGTTTGAATATAAAGAGAGCGTTTTTAAAATAAAAATTTTATCAAAATAGTGAGTTATGCCTCAAAATGATGACATACTTTTTGAAAATCCCAACTTATTGTAAAATAATGATTTAGTACCTGAAGGTGATGAGAAATGTTCCCAAAATGTTGAGTTAGTCTTTCAAAAATAATAACCTATATTGAAATAATGACTTAGTATATCAAAATGCTGAGATATATGAAAAATCATGACTTTCTTATAAAACAAGGAGAAGCTTTCTTAATATTTTTGATTCACCGTATGGTCAGCCTAATTCAAAATATTGAGAAAGTTTCTCATTAAAATGATTAACATATTTTTTTTTTATCACATTAGCAGAAATGGGCCTCCATACCCCTACACTATGGAGCTTTGTAGCAACGTTCAATAAATTGTTTCCTGGCCCACAACTTCACTATTTTGGCTTACTTTCACCACTCTTGTGAGGCAGTTTTCAGCCGTAGCAGGCAGCAATACAGATTAGACACATTTGCATTTCTTTTTTGGGCTGTGTGACACAACAGTCCCCCTTATCACAATCTGTTAGTTAGTGACAGAGACACTTAAATGTGTGTAAGTCCTTTGACAACATGAATATGGTGAAATCTAAATGTATATGTATGAATGGTCCAGATGCCACCACAAACAGGAGAATCACTGGACGTCTGGCTTTTTTTCCCACACTGACTGTATCGCACACTTTGAAGCTCTGAGCGACTGGTACTGTGTAATATCACGGGTTAGATCACCACTATTCTGTAATGATACCTCTGTTTGGTCCAACATGTCTGTGTTGCAGAGATCAGACAATCAATCACATCATCAGCAGAAGACAAACAAGTGCACTGCTATATTTTAAACTACACATTGGCTTTTTATAGTCCGCGTAGAAATATGAACCATTCCCTCGTTAGGCTGAGCTGTGGCTGCATCCAGGGTGTCTAAAAGTGCAACACGTTTTCTGAAACCTTTGCAACCTCCCCTTTTGGGTTTTACCGTTCAGTTTAAGACTTGAGCTCATTTGGATGCAGCCCTGCTCTGTCAAGATGATGGCAACAGAAGGAAAAACATAGATTCGGACCAGAGAAGAAAAAATAACGAATTGAACATGTAGATGTCAATGCATCCCTTTAATATCTAAAGGGAAAAACAAATCACGCTTTCATTCGGTTTGCAAGAGAGCCTCACAGGCATCGCTGCAGGGCTTGAATATGGCACGGCGAGCCTTTTCCGACAGCTTTCTGACCTGAAATAAGTTATCTTTTGTGCCGTCAGTCAGGCTCTGTTGACAGGAGGCCAGACGAGCCGCTGAATGACACAGAGTCTGCCAAGTGACACTGGAGCATGAGGTCAGCACAAGAGCAAACAGTGCCTGACAGTCACAGGCATGACCAGAGCTTCAGTAGCTATAAAGTCAGAAATAGGACGGGATAATAAATGATGAGGTGCCATTCTGTGAATATGCCTAAACTTTCAGTATAGATTTCTTTTTGTCAAAATTGTGTGTTGTTATGAATCTTCTTCTGGCTTGAGTCATAGGGTGTTTTTTGGTGCAGCATACTCTCTCCAAAGATTGCATGTTAGTTGGCTGATTTTTTTCTCTGATCACATCCCCCAAAAAATACAGCGACATTAGCAACTAGCAAGGCAACATGGGGCAGGTGGAACATTTAGCTAGCAGTTACATAGCCAGGTGATCCCCTCAGGCAGGAGTTGGTGGTTAGCAAACAGAGCTTAAAGGAAAGAGTAAATATTTAACTCGCATGACTTTAGATAATTGTGATGTTGATCTGCTTTCTGCTGTGTAAATGGGCCACTGTTTGTTAAAAAAAAGTTAGCAATATTAACAAAAAGGATGTTTATGCTGTTACCAGCCGAGACAGGAGCGCTTGGTTTGTTTTCACCTCTGAGTCTGTGTGTGTCATCACGGCAAAATATGTTCCTACCATTGAAGCAGTTTTGAGTATTTTGCCAGGCATTTCGATTTTCTGTGTTAGTCATCACAATCGTGCAAGATGCAGAGAATGGGAGGGTGGAAGTAGGAAGTAGGAAAGTGATCATTCTCCTTAAATTTAGCTTTTTTAGTGTTAAGCTTGTGTTCATTGCATCCATGCAACCAAAAACAGTTACTGCAAGTACAATAATATTATAACTTTTTAATGTTGTAGCTGCCCTAACTGCATAAAACCTGAGCAATTTGGCTTGATTTCTGTCAAAAGCATGGTAAAAAAAGAAAAAAGGGAAATGAGCAATGAAAGTAGAAATTACCCCAAAATTAGCAAGAAATCAATAAAAAGTCCAAGAAAATGACCTGAAAATTATTACAAACAAACAAAAACGTGAGACAAAAACAAACAATTCAATGACCTGGAAAAGTGTGTAAAAATCATTTTAAATATGTAATTATGGTCATTAGAAACATAATATTACCTAGCTTTTTTCTTTGTTCCTTGATGTTTTTTTTAATATATAATTTTTATATAATCTTTTTTTTGTGGAACATTCATCATCAAGTTGGTCATTGCCTTCTTCCCCATGTTTGTGAAAGAAATTGCACCAATTTGCTCAGGGTTCAACAGTTTACAAACTTGAAAAAAAGCTTCTGCAAGCAGCACAAGAAAACTGCTGTTGCTCCATGTTTCAAAGGGTTAACCTCAGCATCTTTTGTCATTATTTAAGTTAGTCTGGTAGCTAACTACATTGGGGAAAATATCTACATTGACATTATCTTCATGGCACCTCATCATTTCTTACACTTTTAGGAAACCAGATAAGATAGTTTCCAGTGAATTTAGGCCCGTAGTGGCCTGCTACACTGTATGACCCGCTCTATACTGTAATGACATCCTTACTCACAAAACTTTGATACTGAAAGTTTCACATGTTCCCTTTTGTAAGTAAGAGATTGAATGTATCCGTTATGTATGATAAAGCATCTCCTAGGTTACGAAGACAATGAATACATGAGGTCAGATCATACTGGTTTCGATTGATAATTGATCAGTTTTATAATTGTGTTGATAGTGCATGTAATATTATTTTATTGGAGCCACAGAGTGGTTTTAAGTTGGGATTTCACCGTGCACGTGAATGAAGTGGTAGAGGAAAATGTTGGTGTAAAACGCGACATGCAAGAGATGATCATGAGTACAGCAGTTCTCAAAGCCAGGGATTATAACACTTTGTAGTCACCACTACAGTTTGCAATCAGAGGTCCCAGACATTTAACAGTTTTATATTTTTAATTCCTGGAACAGTAGCTCAGACTTCCGTTATTATTGGGATCTCATCGTGCATGTGTAGGAATCTGTATTCTGTAATCTTAGAACCAAGAGACGTGCATCGGCATAAAGGTCACCTGTTCAGAAATCATGAGCTGAGGTCACTTTACGTTGAAAGATGAAGATGTATTTTCTTGTAAATAAAACAATACAGTGCAACCTTGAGAAATCTGCCTCGTGCATTTGTTCACCGTAGAGCAGAATTCACACCATTTCAGGTAACAGTTACTTTGAATAAATAGTGACATGCTCAGAGTCACTACAGGTTTTTGTTATATCTGTATTTCCAAATATTTAAGAGTGCATGTCAAGTTATTTATAGCCCATCTCAGAGAGACATTGTAGGGTTGGAGCAGACAAAAATAAACCTGTCTGAGCGAGCTAAAGGTCACGCCATGTCTTCACTCTGTGGGGACATTTAGATTGTCGGTGTGAGGCCCAGTGCGAAACCTCATCTCAATTCAGATTCTAGACCGTTTTAATATCCAATTCACAACTGACACAAACTAATTCTGAGCAGTTTTTCAGTATGTTCACACTGTAAAAGCAAAAAAAAAATACAGTTCACTCAAAACAGCTAGTCTACATACTGGGTAACATGTTTTTAAAGGATCAGTTTACCCTATCGGCCATCTCTAAGGCCGATATCTCCAACACTGCATCTCACAGCAAAATAATCTAGATTGATAAAAAACACTATGGAAAGGGAAAAAAGAGGAAAAAATAGTATTTTGGGGTGAAATGTTAATTTACACTACTGGTCACTGCTGGGGAAAAATAATAATAATAGTAATACATTGTATTTATAGAGCGATTTCAGGAAACTCAAAGATGCTTTACATAGTAAAAAGGATCAAAGAATACAAAAAAAAAATACACGGATACAAATAAAAACATAATACTACATATTGCAGTGCAAAAATTGAAATTTTAAATATTGTGAATAAAGGTGTGACACATCCAGGAACAGCTTAAAAAACAACTGTAATAATAACAAGATTGTCTAGTGTCATTACCTATTTGTGAAGTAAAAATGCATTTCTTTTTTTTCTTTTTGAATTTATTAACTGCGAAAAAACAATACACTTTTGTCAAGTGGTACACTGCCTCCAAGCATTGGCTTGGGACACATCACGTAAGTTAGTGAAGCCACCTGCTGGTAAAGAGGGAACATCACTACAGTGACTCCTAAAATGTAATAATATGATTTGACCACAAGGTGGCAGCGTGACCAAGCAGCCACGTGCATGCATTGCAAATCCTGATTTGCATACACCTTCATTGTGTCTTCTAATTTTTTTTTTTTTTTTTTTGGTGGAAATGTCCTTAAATTACACTCAAACCGAATAAGGTAGAGTTAGTTGTACTGGATTTTAGTTATTTTTAGTTCATTATTTATGTATTAATATGTGGGTTTTTGTATTATTGATTTTTATGGCTCCAAATTAGATAGGAACAGGCCACACAGTCAGTCACATACCTGGTATAAAACTGACAGGTGGACCCTGCCTGGGCATCTCTCAAGAGGTTTCTTTTCAAAAATCATTATTAATAATGCAGAACTGAACAGTATAAACACAGCAGGCACAGAATTGCAAAGATAAATCAGGAATGCTTAAAAAAATATTTTTATTGTTTATTGTAATCAAACATAAATAAAAAACAAATAACTGACAAAACATTAATTGTGCTTTACAATGTCTTCAAGAGCAGTGATAGCCTATATTTTATATTATCATTTAAACAGCTGATTATTTTCTTGATTACTCAATTAACTGTCTCGACTGTACAAGGTCATAAATGATGAAAATGTCTATTACAGTCTCTTCAGGTCAAATGTGATGTCTTTAAATGTTTTGGCTCAGGCAAAAAAAAATTGCATAAAAAAAGATTAATCAATTATCAAATATTGGTTGCCAATAATTAATTATATTTCTGAGGATCGACTAATCTGTGCAGCTCTATAATTGTAAATTGTAAAAGAAATAATAATAATAAAAAATAAATAAGTGGAAAAAGTTTGAAGTTGAGGACATTATTTGTTGATTTATGAATTATGTTTTGCTAACAGACAAAAATTATTATTATTATTATTATTATTTGTATTATTTCTATTATTATTATTATTATTATTATTATTATGAGACATGTATTCCGTTGAGTTGTGGGTCGTGTTGTCCTCTGTCTGGATTGGTACAGCTCAGGAGGAGGAGTTTAGTTACGTCCTCCTCCTCGAGAATCACGTCAAGTGGATCCAGCTTATCCACACACACACGCCTGTCTGCCCGGGAAGCAACGCCGAGACGATGCTTCTGGAGAGGTGACCACCGGCGGATCCCGACACACATTTCCCCGCTACACATGGAAAATAAATAACCGAGAAAATCAGCTGCTCTTTCTCCTTAAACATGCCGAGGAGGAGGCGGTGAGAGCGGCGGCGGTGGAGGCTCAAGATAGGAGCGCTTTCCTGGGAAGGGGAGGGAGGGAGAGAGGGAGCCCACGGCGCTCCCTCTTGTCTAAGAGGATAAAGAAAAAAGGGAAATCGAGCTATTTATAAGCAGACTGTTTGGACTATCCTCCGGTGTCACCATGAGCGGCGGCCCGGATGAGAGCTCGGTGCGCGTCGCCCTGAGGTAAGGATGCAGCGGACCCTCCTCTCTCTAAAAGATGCTCACACCTGCTACAACCATGCACGTGTTATTCCTGCTTTTATTGTCGCTTCACCTTCCGTCATTCACCACATATTTACCACATGTGCCTCTCTAGTGCATCCATTCTTCTTTTTCTATCCCCCCAAAATCCCCTCCAAAGCAGCAACACCCTTCTTCTCTCAGCGTGCTTTTATTTTGAAGCCTCCTCTTTATGCTTTGTGGAGCTCATTGCATGATTTGCACAACAAATATAGACCATCGCATGCTTCACATAGCAAATATAGACTAGTACATGAGCTTCTTTTGTTAATACCTGCACTGCATGTTCATGCTGTGTGGTGGATTTATGAATGAAGATCTGCAGCTCTCAGGGATTAGGCCAAGGAAATAAGCCTGTAACTCTCCCCTCACAGTGTGTCTCCTGCAGTCAGAGCAACACACAGAGGCTGATAGATGCTATAGAGCATAGGGATGAACAGAGCTTGTTGTTACACTTTTTACTTTATTTTGAATCCCTCAAAAAATATAAATCCTCAACATGTATATTCAGTGAAAGCCTTAAGAGTGAGAATGACTTGAATCTCCTTAAACGTATTCTTTTTAAATGATATGCTCTGTCAAATACATTTTTTGCACTTATGACAACCATCTCTGTGGTGAAAGGGTTGGTAGTCACACACTATGGGGTTAGTTGTTATTTTAATGAAAAAATCTTAAAAATTACTTTAAAAGGGAAAAAACACTTCTATTAGTGCATTTTCTTACCCTTATATAGCAATATAAACAACAATAAAATGAACCAAAAATGTTAGATGCGTTCGTCACTGTATCTTCTAAACAGAATGTGTTTAAGCTACATTGAAAGTTAAACTGTACAGATGGTATGAAAAATGGATGGATGAATAACTGACATGCTGTAGGGGAGAACAGGGTCGGTCATCACATTTTTACTTTTATTTGAATCCCTCAGAATCTGCTCTTGATGCAGGAGATGTGTTAGGTTGTTAAATTTCAATGAAATTAACTTTCAAAGACATAAAAAGGCCAATAATATTTTGGAAGACTTTTTTGCTTTATCCAGGTCTCATAATACATCCACCACAAACTATAGCTCTCCCTTTACAGTTTTTATTGCATTAATTGTTTTCTTATTAACCCATTGTGTTAAAGACTGGGGAAAAAAAGAGCTGGATGTTTACATTTTGACATACTGAACACCAAAAATCCTTTTAACTCAATGAGAAGTGTCTGAAATAGCTCTGTTGGTGACCTCTGACCCCAGTTTTGAAAATTACAGCACCAGTATTCTTTAACAGAAAGTTAGATCTGTAAGTGTGACAACTTACCCCGTTCTCCCCTATAATGCTTTACAGGTTATAAGAGGGCGAATTCTGGATCTTTGAAGTGTTGACTGCATTTGATTCATTAGTTTTTGAGCATTTTTCATTTATAGTGCGTTGTGTGTTTAGTTTGACGCAGTTTGCTGTATCGCACTGATCTGACCCTTGCCCTCTTGGCCAATCCATGCTGCCTCTAACAGACGAGCTGAGACAGTCACCGTCTGGTCACCACTTATTTCAGCGTTTCTCAGAAGTGTTTCTGTGACTTCAGACATCAAAAGAGCGGCATGATAGGGCGGCAGCTAAAGTCCAGGGCAGGTGCTTTTTATTTGGTGTGTGTTGGAAGGACAATCTTGTAACGTCATGTGAACGGGATCAGGGGAAGAGAGAGAGAGCGAGAGAAGGACAAAAGCTTGTTCCTATCACGTTTCTCTTCCCTCGCTTGTTATTGTGCATTCAGACTTTGACCCAGAACTCTTGTTTGCTGTGCCGACTCAGTTTACTAGCCCATCTCGCTCTGTCATAGATAATAAACAATCTGTCAGCAGCATAAATCCCATCATGCACTGGTTGTTCAGTGCAATAGAGGCAGTCAGATCAGTGAGATTTATTTATATTGTCAGATTGCATTTGCCTGGCTTCCTAAATAGTGCAGCATAGACAGGGAGTTGCTGTGTTAGTTTACTGTAGACACATTTCAAAGGGGGTTTAATCTTGAAAAGAACACATAATCACACACACACACACACACACACACACACACACACACACACACACACAAGGCTACAGAAAGGAGTGTGTTTGTCTCTCTGAATGGAAACTTTACCTGCTATTGTATCTTCTTAGAAAGCTCGGGCTTCATTCATTATTTATAGAGCTGCTCTGTCGTCTTGTTTGCTCGTCAGGTTTCCACCTGTAGTCCCATTGATGGCCAGCCAACTATTATTGGTTCATTCTCTCATATATTTGTCTTTCTTTGTTCTGTTTTTCTGTTCACTTATTCATTTGATAAGACTTTTGCACATATCAGTAATTATTAATGACTCAACATACTCTCAGCTGACATGTTCAGATTATGTTCCTCCGTCATGCAAGGGTTTGATGACAGTCGTGAATTTAGAAAATGTTTAGTCTGAAGATAATATTTAATATTAAACTTTTAAAATGACTTGGATGACAGTTGGAGCTGTTTGGTCATTGTGATACTTCAAAACATTAAGTAATACTCTTTATACTGAAGAGAAAATCATGATTGTAGAGTCAACAGTTCAAAGCATCTTCTGAGGTCAGCTGTGGCACCTGGGAGTGCTTTGTCACTAATCCTTTATTTCTCTCGCTCTCTCTCTCTCTCACACACACACACACACACACACACACTGTGATCCACTTCCTGTCACTGAGACTCAGCTGACCTTACCTGCGAGCTCACAGGGCTCTTTAATCTTCTTGTACGTGTGCTTCATTTGCGTGAATGAGTTTAGACCTTTTTCACATAAGACAGGTAGAGCTAATAACATTAACTCATTTATTTCATTAGCTCATTTATATTTAAGTGTCCAAGAGGTCACTCTAGTAAGCCATCATGTGCAATACCAAAACCATAGAACTGGCAAACACTATTTTGCAGCATAAACTCACAGATTTGTACCGTAAAAGCTGCGTAAAAAATGGACAGGCGGAGGGCGCTAAATAGTTAAATCATCACAAAGAAACTGAGATCTGTGTGGTTACATGAGACCCTCAGAAAAAGGACTAATCCCGGTGAGTACCACCAGCTGGTCCAAGAGCTTCGCCTGGATGATGGTCGGTTCATGACTTATTTTAGGATGAGACTGAGACTGTTAAAAGGTTTACTGTCAATAATTGGACCTAATTTGATTGGTAAAACATTAGAAAGTAGTTGGTGCTACAGTATTTCAGCTTCGTGCTATAAAAGTGCAACGTCAGCACTACTTTTTTATGATTAAGTTCACTAAGTTCGCTTGTTTTTATAACTAAACTGCATTTCATACTAATTTTAATTTACTCTGTTGTTGTGTTGTAGGCTGCATTATGACTTTATAGGACAAAAATCAAAAATTCAATCAAAAATTTGAGATTTACTTGTGATTTGCAAAAAAATGACATGGTCCCACCTCTGCTTACATGTCCCATACAATAATTGTATGCATTTATTGTTCTGTACCTGTGCTCAGCTGATAGGCGAGGCTCTAATCTATTTAGGCTGTATTTATGCTATATTCTCAGCCAAATTGAGACTCAGCAGTAATAATGTTTCCATCTGAGTCAGCCATTAGAAACTTTCACGCAGTCCCATCCCATGTCACACCTTTTCATATGCTACTAAATCACAGACTTTATCCCTTTGAACATCAAACCGCCGCTTCATGTTGGTGTTTTTCAGCTCGGTTAATCGCCGTGGCAACATTGTAATTATTTGGAGCTTGTGGTGAACATGAATTGTAAAGCATCTGAAAGGCTTCTCCTCACTCTGCGATAGTTTAGTTAGCTGTGTGTGTGTGTGTGTGTGTGTGTGTGTGTGTGTGTGTGTGTGTGTGTGTTTGCAGTAATCAGCCAGCAGGTTGCCAACCAAGTGCCTGCCTCAGCCTGCGAGCTAATGCTGTCTGTTAGCAAGTTCCTAATCCCTGAAACCAAAATGTCGGCAGTGATGAAAAGCTTCTTTATCATCACAATTTTCTGTCGTTTTTTTGCGGCAGAACGGGAAAGAAAAGGTCTGGAGCCCGAACAGAGGGGAAGGTGTTCAGGGAGGTTTTTTTTGGTCATTTTGATTCATAACTGGAGATATGATGTAATTTTAAAGTATATTTACTCTTTAGACTCTCGATGGATCTTCAGTGAGAGTGTTTAAACATCAGATGTGTGTGCTTTGCTGACATCTCTGGTTTTGAAGATTATCCCGCCTGACAGCGTACAGATGGGTCACTCCAGTAGCACATCGTTGGATGATTCAGCAAACACACACACACACACACACACACACACACACACGGATAGTGTTTACTGGGTTGTTATCCCCGTGTGTGTGAATGTGTGTTTCAGGCCCTCTGTTCCAGATCTTTTTCCTTTACGTAACATCCCATCTGTGTGTGTTTGCATATGTTTATCTTGTTCCATATTCCACAAAAAACCAACGCAGGAAGTTAACGATTTATTTAGGAAGTAAGTCATGGTACAGACTTTGCCTGAAGGAGCCACTCAGGTGACTTATTAGTATGTCAATATCTTTGAAGTGCAGCTTTAATAATTAAGAGCCAGCAGCAGAGAGGAATCTGGTTTCATTCTGTTGAATTCAGAACAGACAGCTCCTTATTGTTTAAACAATTAAACCGAAAACCTCCCAAAATATTGCTTTATACCTAACTTTTTTAAAGGGTTAGTGCTAATGAATAACTTTTCTAACTAATCTAGGTCACTTTACCTGGACAGTAACTACAATTACAGCCTAATGCCATTTGAAAGCAAAAAAAAAAAAAAATCATCATGCAAGTAAATAGAAAATGTATCTATTTAAATAGATTTATGATGTCAAAGTGGACAAGTCATGTACCAGAATTTTCAGCAACTTTCTGAGTTATTGTTCTGACTTAAGGGGCATTCGCGTCAATTTTCCCGGTCGGAAGCTTGTTTTTTTCAATTTTTTCTGACACAACCTGAATGCAGCCTAAAACCACATAGGTCTGTGTAACTTTATCACATTTTTTGGATGCAGTTTTATTTTAATCCATCACTGATTTACAACATTGACCCAGGTCTAATCAAAATGGCTTTTATTTATTTTTAATTATGCTGAATAATCTTCTCAGTACTGGTTTTGCTTTTTTTTTTTTTTTTTTTGCTTTTTCAGTGAACACTATGAACAAGCATTTTAACATTGATAGTATGGCAAAATATATATAAAATTGACACATTTATTATGTCTCATGGTATGTGTATGTCATATAACGCTGATATTGTCACTGATTTCCAGAATCTATTTCATTCACAAGTTTCCAGTTTGATTCAGTATTGATTTTACTGGGGATATTTCAGATATCATGTTGCAAATACCTCCGGTGGGGCTTGTTTTGGATCAGACGTTTTGGCAGAGTGCATATCTGTGTGATGTCTTGTTAAACTGTGTTGGAGATTTGTGGTGTTTCTGAAATATTTCACCTCACTTTTGCATATCTTACACATGGCTTTGCTTTTGTCCAGCTGTTCTCTGTCTTCATAGTTCTTAAATTCAAAATGTTACCAGACATCTGCCTTTAGGCTCGGTGATGCCGTCAGTGTAGCCACTCCCGGCATGTTTTGATTCGCTAGTCTCTCGTGTGGCCAGATCAAGAGAAACAAGAAAAGGCATATTTAAAAGATAAATCTCAAGATTTTTTTTTTAGATCGTTTAAATGAAGATAGATTCAAATCTGAAAACTGATTTTTTTTAAACTCAGCCCTAGTGTCATATCCCCCAAAGCTTTCTGAAATAAACTGTAACTGGGAATGATTGAAGGTCCTCATATCTGACGTCTTTGTGAGCCAACACAAGAATTTAAAGCTCAGACCAAATGAGTTTTGTAAATAACAATAACAAACAAAAAAATGTCATAAATGCAAGCTAGACCTGGTCTGACCCCCACCAGCTTCACTCCTTTACTAATATCCACATTGTCTGACTCCTATTGGCTCCTCTCAGGTGTCTGTCAGACACTTCTCCCACCCTCTTGACCTTTGTGGATTAGGTTTGAGGGCAAAGGCTGTGCGCCTGCTGCCGTGCTAAAAAAGCATTGTGTGTGTGCTCATATATGTGTGTGTGTGCGTGCATGCATAAACCCGTGTCCATCCAGGCAGATTCGTGATAAATATTCATGAACCAACTCAAGTGAACCGAGACACAAAGCAAAGCACGCTGCAAGCCATCTGCCAGCTGCCGTCATGTGATCCTGCAGTTACTGAGATATTCAATAACTTCCGTCTAACTAGACAGAGGGTAATTAATTCAATATGGATTTTTTTTTATTTATTGAAATTACAGTTGTATTTAGTGTAGCTGTTTTTAAATCCATACTTCTGACCATCAGGCAACTTTTCCACTGTTTTCAATAGATACTCTATCTAATGTCCCATGTGTGCCATGAGTGGGCTGAACTGTCCTTGTCAAAAAAGAACATTTCCATTAAGCTGGTGTCAGTGCTGGAGGCCTGTGTGTGTGAGTGTGTGTGTGTCCTCATACGCCCTCTCTTGACAGCCACCATCAAACCGCTCCCTCCTTCCTGCCCCGGCAACCTTTGACCCAGGAAGCAGTCAGAGCTGTGATCAGTGACCCAGTCAGATTCCCCCGTGACAGCTTTGTTTTAGCTGTCACCATGGTAACCGTGGGTCCTTTCAAGGTTTGGGTTGTGTGGCGATGCCCCTGTGAATGGACACCGGTCAGTCAGCCATCTAAACAACAAGAGAAAGAGCGGGGGGGAGCTGAAACCCTGAGTCAGCGGTATTCTGTCTCTGTCTTCCCACTCTCTTGACCCGTCTCCATTTTTCCGACCGTCATTGCCAAATGCTGACTGTCACATCACTGCCAGGCTGTTTTCACACTGGACAAAAAAAATAAGAAACGTATTCAAGGTCTTTGTCATACGTCTTTATCACTTCCCGTGAACTGGAGGCAGTTTTCTGGCCATCCTGAAAATATCAAGGATGCATCCTTGTTTGAAAAATGAAAGGAAATCCACTGTAAGACCAACACTACACATTTGTTGGCACAAATAATTAGTGAATTCTTCAGTATACGGTCTTTGTTAATAAACAGCTATTCCTCTAAACTGACAGCAAAACAACTTACCCTAGAGTGTAATGATGCACCTGCCTCACTGACGTCTTGATAAATTTATGTTTAATGTGGTAATTCTGGATAGGATAATTAGCAAATTTTGCAATATTATATTAAACTGACTAAAGCAAGATGCCAAATGTTATTTTGATAATTGTTTTAGTGAGTTATGTTTTTAAAAGGGCTGTCAGACAATTCATTTTTTAAAATCACAGTTAGCCACGAATTTTTTCCATTATCATGGAATTATTACAGGGTGGCTGCAGGACCTTAAAAATAGTTAAAATGTCTTAAATACACATTTACCAATAATAGGCCTTATTGTCTTGAATGTTGATTAAAAATAAATGTTTTTTAGTCACGTCGCCACAAGAATTTGTGACATCATTTAACTAGGAGGAAAATTTCTATTAGACAAGGGAACAGACATTGACACACCTATATGCACATAATACCCCTGTTTTTAACCCCTCTATGCATTTTGATCACAAAGTGAGTCTGCATCTTTAAAGCAAGCTGCAACCTCTGAAGCAGAAAAATGAAGCTCATGTAGAAGTGACAAAAACTGCATCTCCTCTAATCATCTTTTGAGGCTGGCTCAGAGAAAATGTTGCATATTCATTGTTTATATTTTACAGGAATACCTTCTCATCCCTAGAGATGTGATACATCCATTTTTTTTCTAAATCCTGCACTTTAGAGAGTTTGCAGAGTTTGGCTGCAGCCTCTTACAGGTTGAAGACTTGTTAGAGCTTGCTGCTTACAGAAGAACACTGAGGAGAGAGATGCAGTAGATCAGCTCTTGATGTCAAGAGCAGCTGCCAGACAATAGAGAGACTGTCGCTGTAAACACAGTCCTGCTGAGCTGTAGTGCATTCAAACAGTAGCTGCTCTTTGTGGCCGGGCCAGTTTTCACTGTCCTAAGGTCTACTTTCTCTCTCATATCTATATCTTTCCATTATTTCCAAATCTCCGCAGTCATCGTCTTGCTCCGGGCGGCCATTAGACCACCATCAACACACAAATGCAAATGCACGAGTGCACCTGCTGGCTGATGGATTATGAAAGAGCGGTCTGTTTATGTGTGTCTGTGGTTATATAAAGACGATAGTGTACCTGAAGGCGCTCTTTAAGCACTCACACTGAAAAGGATGTGAATGAATGTACGATCATGTTTCCTTCAGTCAGAGAACAGAGTGAAGCTCTTCAGTATTTACACTTCAACAGAGGCCTTTCACCAGGGTAGGATTGGCCGTGTGTGTGTGTGTGTTTGTGCGCGCACTTTGGTCCCTCATTAACCTCTGTTGGACATCATCAGTCCACAGTTCAGGCACCTTAGAGGACTACGGTCCACTCATATCTTCATCAAAACACTCACAGACATTCTTCAGCTGCTTAGCCTCAGCTGTTATTGAACATTTTTACTCGACTGCACATTATGAGCACCGACCCAGAGAACACTGCTTGTTGTACTCTCACATTTCACATTTCTTTTCGAAACTGAGAGTGAACTCCAGGCAGATTTTGTAGTTCCCTTATGATTTCCATTTTTTACTTTTGTACGCAAAGAAAAGAAGGCATCTAACCAAGAAGATGTAGATGGGAGAAGCAGGTGGTCAACCACTGGCCCAGGGACCCCCAAAGTGGGTCCATGAGGCAGTTCCAGAAGTGTCCCCAGAAAAATGAGGAATAGCTTATTTAAGCATTGGCGTTAATGCTTCAGAGCTTTGACGCTCCAGTCATTGCCATGGTAAATCAATGTCAAAATCAGTATTTGAATGTTTTTTTTTTGTTTTGCTTTGTTTGTCACCAGTGAACTGGTGGAGGAAATTAAAAGGTGGCAAGTGTCAGACATGAATGAGGTCAGTGTATTGAAATGTTTTTTTAATCCATAAATGGCAACTGCAGTAAAGTGCTTGGTTTGCATCAAGTGAGGAAACCAGACCTGCAGTGTTAAAGTTATTAATAAATACCGAAACATTGCATGCAATGCTCCACCTTCCACCCTCTCTCCCCTATCTCATTATCAGCCTCTTTCACACACAGCGTTGAATATTTGCAGGTAGTTAGCCCTGAAGTTCCGAATTGGTATTTGGGAAAGTCCTAATGACGATGGTGCGTTACTGTCTGTGGAATGCGGGCTGTTTTTTCCCCGATAATGCTACAGCATGATGATGTGATTGTGCTCCTGATTGACATTGTATTAACTTATGTTGATGATGATCTGATGATGTTTTACTGTCTAAGGGCCATGTTTAAAGAAATGTGCAGGTTTCTTAACGTATATAATGTATATCTTGCACAAGATAAAGCTACAGTAAGTGAGATACAGTTCACTGAAGACGTGAAAGGGACACACAGTATAGTCCATATATGCATCTACCTCTTCAAATTCATACATACACACACATTGGATTACACAGACACACACAGAGGGGCTTTGTCAGCCTCTCCCCATGTGACAGGTCCAGTTAGGCTCCTGTTCTCAGTCTCATTACTGCGATTACAGCGATAGCCTGAGAAACACAGGACTACTCACATGCACACACACACACAGACACACACACACACACACACACTTAGAGAAAACCCAGACATCATACACCTTCAGCCTTGATTTTAGAGGTCTCATACTTCGAAACGTTAAAGAGGAGATAAACTGATGAAAGTTAAAAAAAAAATCTCAACTAGCTCAAGAGTCCATCCTGCCACAAATGATATCAGTTAATTTTCATTTTCAAACTTGCAAATGAGGACACTTCTTGCTACATGCACACACTGCAAAACCTTGAGATACACAACCACACACACAAAATCTCCCTATATGATAGCATAAGGTTAACATGACTGCTACTATCTTTGCATTTGGAATTTTAGACACCATCTCAAATCCTGATCTTTGAAATATAAAGAGATATTTAACAGATAAAACTACGCCCATCAGCATTCCTCCTCTGCTGACCTATCGATCAACATAAGTGGTTAGGAGGAAATGAGGAGATGGTAAAAAAAAAAGGAGATGAGTCAGTCCATCACCACCATGCTGCTGATCTCATCCTTCCTGTAACGTAGCCAATCAGATCACATGCTGACATCACCTTCCTGACAATCAGCCAATCCAATCACTCCCTGGAGATGCAGCCGGTCACTCTGCATCATCGCTGACAACAATGTCTGACGTTTCATTCCTATCCTACCTCCTGAATCTAATCCTCAGTAATCTAATTTTTGGGTTACTGTTGAGGTTCACTTCAAACGCTACATACAGCCAGTTCAGGCAGCTCCGAGTGATTCAGCAGAAACGGAGAGGAACATCTGAGCCCACGAGGCAGCAGACAACAAGACTCTTTTCTGCACATTTCAAACTGTGACCAGCCCTCTGACTCATCACCTCACCTCATGTATACACACATATTTTTAGATCTTGCAATACTCAAAAGTGTTAAGTATTCAGCAGTAGTGTTTCAGGCTGAGATTTTGTGCCTTTAAAAAACATATTCAACTCTAGTCTGTGGTAGTTAAATATGACCTACATTGAAGGAAAGAAAATACTTGTTTTAACTTTAAAAAAAAAAAGTTATTGTCTGGGCTGCCTTAAAATCTTAAGTTGACTGAATTTGAAATTTTAATTTAGTAATGATTCAACTTGTCTTCTCAATTCAGCCCACTTAAAAGCAGCCAGGACACTAATTTTTTAAGTTAAAACAAATAATTTCTTTTCACAGTGTAATCAAAGAGACATGGACGATATCAATACTATTAAGGTGACTGAAAAAAAGTCTCCTTCTAAATTCTAATCTAAATGTGTTTCAATTTAAATCTCTAAAATCTAAACTACTTGCATTATGCATTATGTGCAGCATCCCAAAATGTGCAAAATTTGCTTCAAACAACGCAAACCTTTGTTATAATGTAAAGTGCCTGGTGACAAATACCCCAAAATTCACTTTGCAAAAGTCTTTCTCTAATCCACTGCACTTTTTAAGTTCTTAGTCTTTTTTTCTTCTTAGTAATCCATCTGACTAGCTGAAACTGTCTTTTGAGATTAATGTTTTAAAGGGGTATTACACAAACGCTTTCACTTGGTCTTTTGGGCCCTGATCTGTGTGTTTTCACCTTTGATATTCCGTAGAAATAATAGTTGTTTCTACTGTTATATTTGTTTGTTTTTTTTTAAGACAAATACATGATATAAAAGAGAGATGAATTTATTTGGGATCATCAAGCTTCTGCTCATGCTCTGCTCTGCATGACTACTACCCTAAATGCATTGAGTTAACAACTCCCCAAAATGTGGTGAAGTTGCATGTACAAGAGAAAGTGTTGAGGCTTGCTTTTTTACGCTCACGTGTGTGTATGAGTGCGTGATTGTGCACATTTAGGAGGTCGCGGAGTTAAATTTCCTGGAGAAACAGCCTGTGAGGAGCCAGCGTGTGTCACTCTAGAAGGAGGATTAGCGCTGAAAGTCTCCACAGTGCTGAAGGGCAGCCCTTATTCAGCCAGGAGAAAAGAGTGTTTTGGGTTGAACCAGCAAGTGAAGCCTGCCAGATCATAATCACAGCTAAAGTCAGTCACACTAATAATACACCAGCAGGACGGGCTTCACACCTAGCTTATCCCTCACCTGTTTACAGTTAGCTGAGACGCGTGATGCCAGAACTTGTAAAAGTTGTGAATACATACTCAGAAAGAGGTCCATTGTATCACAGTGCTCAAACATCAATAATAAAAGGCCAACAGACACTTGACCTTTATTTATTTGAGATCTGTGACACACCGCCAGAAAGCTAATGATGTACAACATGGATTAAACGAGTTGTCTGGAGGGCATTCTGCATGTTATAACCCATTACATTCAAAAAGTGTTAGCAATTATCTCATTTTTTTCAAAACCACATTTTATATTTTTATAAAGACTGCCAAGGCACCCGCTGGCCTTCATTAATTTTGGTGCACTACCTAGGATGCGATTCTGGTGCAAGACGGGTGTCCAACGCCTAGTTCAGTGTCTTTGAAAGAAATGTGGGGTTGTACAGAATAATCTAGTTGGTCTGCATGAGTTAGAATATTTAAAACTTGTCACAATTAATTTGATAGTGATATGTAGGAAAGTCTTAACGGCAGGATGTGAGAAAACTAAGTGCTGGACAATGAATAATGCGTGAGAAAAAAACAGAGTCCTCTCACAAGCCTATGCTCCTATGGATATTTAATTAAATGACCACAAAGGTGACAATTCAAGCTACACGCTCTTTACCAGACCAACGTACATAGAAAAGTTTTATTATTGGTCTGCTTTAGCACCTTAAAGAGACAAGAAATTAGAGGGAAGAAGTCTGTTAGTTGAGTTTCTGAAAGCTCAGTCATGGTCTTGTTATATGAAAGACCGTCATTACACAGACAGATAATAGGTCTGTTTGACTGGACGGACTGTGGTGGCCTCCTAATGTGGAGATAGTCATCAGTGTTTTGTCTGGGCTGTACCCATTATGTCTCTTTCTCTTTTTATCCTCTTTCGTTCTCTTTATCTCCACAACATTTTCTCAGACATTCATTTTCCTCTTTAGCCCACCCTCTCTGTCCCTCGGTATATGGAGGACCCCGGGGACGTCACACAAAACAAACATTGTCTCGCTGTGGAGATGAACACAATCAGAAACACTGGGCATTTATACTTAACGGGGTTGAAGTTATACAGACTTGTTCCTTTGTTTCTTCTATTTCATTCTACTTTACTGAATTTGAAATTTTCTAAACTTGACATCTATTGTTGATGTCCATTTTTCGTTTCAAGTCGTGAAGTGAACAATGACCCGGTGACTTCATGCCCTTGCTGTAAGCAGCAGTGAGTGGCTCCATTGTTACACAGGATTACAGTAATGACTCTCTGTCAAGTTTTGGGAAGGTGGCCAAAGGGATTAGTGCAGATTCACTCCTATAATGCCCTAAACCATCCTACTATTAAATCACAGTCTCCTCAGATGACCTAAACACTTTGACTGCTACAGTTACATCAGTTTCACCAAGAACAGCCTCTATTGTGTACGGTTTTAATGAGCACTGCTAAAAAATTAAAGCTGCACTAATTAATATTTTCATGTTAACAATGGCTCAAATTGCTATGTGTAATGTGAAAGAGGATGCTCGTAATGACAAACCCAGAGATTTGTCAACTGACTCTGCAGCTCTATGGAGATTTTTAGCATCTTTTAGCTCAGTTTTACTGCCCACGGCTTGTTTCACTGCTCTCTATTGTTATCTGTGAATCGAGGTCAGTACTTTACTATGAAATAGACCCTTAAAGGAAAATGTCACCCTTAAATGACCACTTGTATATCAATTACTCAGCCCGTGTTACTTTGAATTTGTGAAAAAAAATTCTTTTTTCCCCACATGCCTCCACAAAGAATCCTCGGTACTTTCCAAACAGACAGCCTGTTTCAACAGAGAACCGAACTAAAAGTCAAACTTATTTATGTTCTCTCAGGATTCCATTGACAAAAACAGTAATTTTACCTCTCTGACCACGGGAGCTGCTGATCTACCACTGCCTCGATCAGTTAGTTTGTTTGTCTTATTGTATAACTTTGGTTAAGTGTTAGTGCAGGTTCACCACACAATAAAAAAACATACTACATATTGTGGCAGCAGTAGACCAGCAGCTCCCGTGTTCAAAGAGGTAACATTACTGTTTTTGTCAATGGAAACTTGCTTTGAAGAGATCATTAATAAATTTCACTTCCAGTTCACTTCCCTGTCAGAAAATGTTGTCTGTTTGGGAAGTACTGATCATATGAGTCGATGAGATGAATCTTGTATTACACTGTACAAGCCATGCAAGACTTTGTTAACTGATGTTTTGTAGTTTTGGCTTTTGTAAAGTGAGGACCCTTATTACTTTAATCCATCTATGGTTTTCTCAGTTTTTGGGTGCCTCTTTCACTGTGGAGGCATGAGAGAAAAACTTCAAAGTAACACTGGGTGAGTAAATGAAATACAAATGATCATTTGGAGTATTCCTTTAAAAGTTTTCATCATGATACATTGCTGATTTCCATTTATTGGTAACAATGCAATTAACATGCAACTTCAAATCACTGGAATAGTAGGAAACACCCTAGTTTTTATGTGATTTTCTTGTCAGCAGGTGTACTAAATGATAATAAATAGACTGTACTATTGCATGAGGAAGAATTATAAAATCTTGTCAAAGCTTGGTATAAACACAAAAAGGAAATTTATCCTACTTCTACTGCTGAATTATTTATCTATATCTTGACTAGTTTCACTTGCTTTGGCCATCAATAATGAAAAACTGACATATCATATATCGTTAATTTTGTGACCTCTGCTGAAATGGGCAGTTCTGCCTTCCATAACATAAAGGTGACTAATAATTCTCTGCAGGTGTACAGTTACTGCAGGTACGACTGTGTTTCTCCTCAAGCCTGAATCAACTGGTCCCTCCTTTTCCCATATATTCCCATATAGAGTCTGCTAAATAGCTGGGATCTGATGTCACACTCGCGTGCGCACACACACACACACACACACACACACACACACACACACACACACACACACACACACACACACACACAGGCTGTCCTTTCAGACCATTCGGAAGTTCAAAAGACTCTTGCTGTGATGAATGTGAGTCTTTTTCTTAATGCAAGCAGACACAAAAAGTAGTGCACATAGAATACAAAGTGCATACAAAGCACCACAACCTCTCACACACACACACACAAAAACACACACACACACACACATGCTCAGAGTTAATGCCTGCGAGCAACAATAGCAGCCATTTATAACCATACTGTCCTGAGATTCTCAGGTGTCTTGGTTGTTATTTTTTCTGTGAAAGTCTAAATTATCCAGGTTCATTTTGGCTGTAGCTTTGGAGAAATATATTCAGTCCAAGCAGGAAATTTCTTTTTCTTTTCCAATGCATGTTCAATATTATTCCAAGTATTTCAGTATTATCTTTTGCTTTATATACGTACTCTTTAATATATTTCTGTCAGAGCTGCAACTATTTCTGATGTGTTTCTGCTCCCAATATGTCCAAATATTTCCTTCCAATATTACACTTCCTCTTCAGGTGGACACAAAGTTCAGTGATGAGTAGCAGAGGTGCATCATGGGAGGAAATGATGTAATAACAGAGTGTTTATTTGCACTAAAGCAAACAGAGCTATTCCTTAATGAAATCCAGGGTGGGACTGTTTACCCAGAGCTCTCTCGTGAACAGTGAGGGCACTGTGCTGTGTATGGTGGCTGCTGGAGAGTGTGCTGGCACGGCATGGTCCTTCACACAGACATACACACACACACACACACACACTCTCTGCACAGTAGCTGCACTCATCAGTTTGCAGCTCATTGAAAATATTACCCTCTGCTTAGCTACATTTTTACCATCAAAGCTGTAAAAATCAATCCTGTCAAATATCTTGATGAGACTTACGCTGCATGCACAGACAGCTCCGCTCTGCCTTTTGTTTCACACACACATTAACCCTTTAACCCCTACATCAACATCAGCTTTCCTGTGCTGCCTTCAGACACTTTTTAAACACAAACATTTACACCTCTGACACCTGAGAAAATTGGTTTGGCTTCTTTTGAAAATCTGGGAAAAGGGAATGAGCAACTAGGAAAGAAATGTCCTGCAATTTGCAGAAGAAAAATTGGTAAAAGGTGACAAGAAAATTATGTGAAAATTAATTGGGGGGATTATTAGATATTATTAGATAATGAGAAAATGGGGGAAAATGGCCAGACACCATTTCTATATATATTTAAAATTATTTAATGAAAAAAAAAATACAAATAAAATTAGATCAGTTTTATTTTTAGCAGTTTCTTAAGGTTGATTTCTTCATGTATTTTTTAACTAATTTCTTGCTCATTTTTGGGCCATTTCTTGTAAAGTTACTCATTGCCTTATTCCTGTTTTTTAAAAAATAAATCCAGCCAATTTCCTGAGGTTTCAATGGGTAAACAAACATCTACAGACCAGACCTGCCAACGCCCTTAAAAATCTGGAAACACTGTGAATTTGAAAGTGAGGCTTTAAGCGTCTTTAAAATTTTTCTAGCATTTTTAAGCCTTAATTTGCAATTTTTCTTTAAAGGATTTCAGAGTTTTTTAACGCAGGGCTGCTTCTTGCCATTATCTCCTTTTAAAGCGCCAGTCAGTCTTGGATAGTATAAAAAAATGTTTCTTTAGGAGCTGAACATTTGGAAGAAATCCGAACTAACATTTCACTCTGTCTCCTTTCTTCCAGGATCCGTCCTCAGCTGGCCAAAGAGAAGATAGAGGGCTGCCACATTTGTACATATGTGATGCCCGGTGAGCCGCAGGTGGTCCTGGGTAAGGACAAAGCCTTCACCTATGACCACGTCTTCGACATGGACGTCCAGCAGGAAACCATCTACACCCACTGCACCGAGAGTCTCATCGAAGGCTGCTTCGAAGGCTACAATGCAACCATCTTTGCATACGGACAGGTCGGTCTTTTGCATGTTTCTAGTCCAGCACAGTGCACATACACACCCTCACATTCGCTGACTTTGCATCGCTCAGGGGGATGGAGCTACTTCTAGCAAGATTTATGGCAGCATGTGATGTGAAGCTGATTTCATATCATCAGCCCAGGACTGAGGGAGTGAACATGCCTCAAAGCTGCATCAGCTCTGTCAATACACTATCAGCTGACATGTCCCAACCCGCTCTCAACACCGGAGCTCTGTATCGACTCTGATAGATTAGTCTGAGAGGGCGAGATAGAAAGGGAGTTTATTACCCAATCAAAGCAGAGTGTGAAAAGATTACTTCGCCTCATACCAGAAGATATTAGTAAAGTCAAAACATAATTGAGAGACATTAAACAGATGAAACACTAATCTGCCCTCTGACAGTTTTGCAGTTTAAAGGAATAGTTAGACATTTTGGGAAATATGGTTTCTCACTATTTTCATGTCAGTACACTAAATATGAAGCTACTGCCAGCAGCTGGCTAGCTTTTAATTGTAATTTTTTCCGCTCTTTTTCTTATATAAATTTAAAAAATTAGATATAAGATGTTAATTGGTCAGCTTTAAAGATGCTAGTAGTCTCAACTCCCTTTAAGCTCCAATAAACAGCCCAACTATAGGTTATTGAATTTAATTATTTTGTTATTATTATTATTATTATTATTAGTTTAATTAAGCACTGCTCACTTCCTCTTGGCGCCCGTGATGAGCAGTGACACTGTTCACACTGGACTCACGGCGGCTCAAAGCTCTGTGTAGTTTCAGCGTCGGGTCTATTTTTTGCACAAGCTGTGAGTGATTCTGACAGGAAAACACTGAAGACAGAAAAAATAGTGTATACTACCCTACAAAACAAAAAAAATGCAGTAACTATAGGGGTCAAAGTTAAGGTAAGAGCACTTTGGACATCTGTTTTACCGGCTACAAACTCTTTTTGCCTTGGAACTTAAAAAAACCCAACATATCTCATTTAAAAAACAGGTAAAACCACTGACTTCATGCTAGCTAGTTAAGGCTAGTGAAAGCTAAATCAGCCTGTTTTTCCTTTATGTTTTTGCTTACTGCATTTAAAATTAGCTTTTAAAAAGCTTTAGAATCTTAGCAAATCAGTTTTTATACCACATAAATAAGATTAAATCTAAATATTATATTATTAGAGCTCGCACTGCTAACTAAAAGCTAACTAGCCTAGCTTAGCAGAGTAGCAGTAGCTGCTATCTCAGCCTCTGAAACTAGAGGAATTCACAGTATTTGATATGGTTAAAATCATATATTCAAATATATTAACTCATATATTTAGACTAGTTCATCAGTGCAAATTGACAAAAAAGCTACAGCAAACATTATTTTAGCTAATGCACATCTTTCTTTATTATCTGTAACTCTGATTGACTAAGTAGCCATAAACTTCAAACTTTTTTTTCTAACTTCAGTGTCAGTGTTCAGTTTCTGTAGTTGCTGCTTTCTGCTTTTGTAAGACCCAGCAATTAAGGAAGCAAAACCAGATGCAGCAACATTGAAGCCTATTAGATAAAAACTCTTTCTATAAGCCTTTATTGCGTCTTGTGTAGACTGAAATGTAAAGATATCAAACTTCCTGCTTCTCAGCATCACGGGCTGCAGCAGTTAAACTTTTCCTCTTCTTGTACTTCCCCTCCACTCTTCTTCTCTCTGTTCATTATTCTCTCCTCATTGTTCCTGCAGCCGTTGTGTTCCTGTCAAAGAGCCTTTCAAAGGGCACAGCGGAGGCCACACACACATGCACACACACACACACACACACACACACACACACATAGAAGCATGTGCACAAACACAGAAATCACACAGGTGTGGTCATGTAGAATTTAACCGACATACACACACACACTCCCTCATATATCACCCTACACACACACAATTCTGTCAGGGTTTCTTTCAGTTGTTTCGACAGCGAGGAGAGGGGTGACGCATGAATTTGAGCTCAATGTTGCATTCCTGCTTTTGTCACCATGGTGATTACCCCATCCCCTCTAACTGCCCCCCTGTTAAAGAAACTTCTCAGAGCTGCACCCCAACCTCTGAGTCCCAGAGATTTTTGTGAGTTGAATGAATGATACGGATATATATCGATGTAACACACGAAACCATATTAGGAACACACCTGAAAAGAGCAGAAACAGACTTTTATTACTATTTTTTACTTCCTGTTGGTAAAGTAATCAAGGACGCTGTCTTTTCCCCCATGTCCAGACGGGTTCAGGGAAGACGTACACCATGGGAACCGGCTTCGACGTCAACATTGGAGAAGACGAGCTTGGTATCATTCCCCGGGCCGTCAACCACCTGTTCAGAGGGATCGAGGAGCGCAGACAGGCTGCCACTGAACAGGGCAGGCCTGTTCCCGAGTTCAAGATCAACGCACAGTTCCTGGAGGTGCAGAAACACACACAAATGTGACAGTTTCACAGGATTTTAACCAGAAATTAGCGTCTCAAATTAAGACACAAATGTCAGCACTTAGTCCAAAAGTCCACTCCACTCAAGAGCCATTAGTTCGATGTAGGTAGAGCCTGCAGACAGCAAGAGGTCAAAGGGCAGCAGAGGGTGTAGGGGTGTAAAGTTGTTAAAGCGTCCAGATGACCCTACAGCCATTAAACTGTCATTAGTCTGTCTCTGTGGTCAGCTCCTGGATTTATTTTTAACCATCAACGAGTAGTTGCTAGCAACTGTTGTGGAAGCAGCTGAGGGGAAAAGTAAAGGCAAGGAAGTATAGCAAATGACACTGCTGCTGATGTCATAATTACACTAACTATTCATGCAATAATATGCTTACTATCTATATTCTGTCTCATTTTTTTTAATGATTAAATCTCCAGTTGTACAACGAGGAGGTGCTGGACTTATTCGACACGACGCGAGACCTGGAGGCCAGGAAGCAGAGGTCCAACATTAAAATCCACGAGGACGCCAACGGAGGCATCTACACCGTGGGGGTCACCACTCGCACCGTCACCTCTGCGGCTGAGGTCTGGTGTAACACCCCAAAATAGTTTTCTTTTGCACCTATCCCGGCTGTATTTAATAAGAAGAAGCTTTAAAAATGATTGTTTTACTATCCCATCCTAAGCACCACAATGATAATAAAGGAATAGTTCACCCCCAAAATGATTATTGGTATATTAATTACTCACCCCATGTTACCTTAAAATTATCAAGAAAACTTTATTCCTGTAACATGTTTCCACAGAGAATCCAAAAATTGAGAAACCTTTTCATGAATTGAAGTCATGGGTGGCCATGTTAACAACAAAACTAAATTAAAATGTCCATTTACAAACTCTTACACAACTTATGCAGGATAATACAAGTGTCATTTACCCAGTCGTATGATCAATACGTCCAAAACAGTCAATGCTTTCTGATTGGGAACTGAACTGAAATTGAACTAATTTCTGGTTATCTTGTAATTTTACCTTGCTGAATACGGGAGCTGCTGGTTTATTGCTGCCACACAGTTACTTTGTTTGTGTTAATATGTGACTTTAGTGAATCCAAACTTACCCTTTAAAAACACCAGAGTAACACAAAAACACAAACAAACTATAGACTTAGGCAGCAGAAGACCAGCAACTCCTGTGTTCAGCGAGGTAAAATTACTGTTTTTGTCAAAGGCATCTGACCATTTTGCTGTTTTTAAAACAAACCCTTATGACTTTAGCTCATCAAATTTGTTTTTCCGCTTTTGAATTCTTCATACACTTAGGAGGCATTTTAGAAAAAGTTTTCTTGAAGAATTCAACATAGCACAGGGTGAGTAATTGATACACAAATGTCTTTTTAAAGGTCAGTTTACCCAAATTTGTGTTTTTTATCCATGCAAATACAGTAGTTTCAGCTGTATTCTCACAGCAGTTTTCAGACAACTTTTTATGACATGAATGCCCCCACGCCAATGTTGTGAAAGTTATTGGCTTTCAATTGCTAAAAAAACACATTTATAAATTTCAGCAGTAATGTGTCTTCCTAAAAACAACATATGTGTTATTCTGTAGAATCCACATGACTCACAGTTAACTGTAGCAGTATTATTTTCTGCCAAAAAAATAGGCGTTGTGAAAGCTGATCGTAGGAAGGTCAGTTTCTACGTTAATATCGTCGTATGACCTTCACCAAAAGATGTTTGAATACTCACATTTTGTTTTGTTTTTATTCCTCACCCCTTGTCTCCTGCTGTCCGTTTCCTCCTCCTCTCCTCTAACAGATGATTCAGTGTCTGAAGCTGGGCGCTCTGTCTCGTACCACCGCCAGCACTCAGATGAATGTCCAGAGTTCGCGCTCCCACGCTATCTTCACCATCCACCTGTGCCAAGTCCGAGTCTGTTCTCCTGATAACAACGTATGTACTCACTCGACAGTGGATCTCTGCTGCCACTCAACATGTGACTGATGTTGTACTCGACTGAGATTATCATCAACTGCAATTTCCATTAAATTGCACTGAAAAGCATCCCCTTTTAATTATTTTCTTTTCTTTTTAATTCAGGATAACGCAACAGACAACCGTCTGGCTAATGACTCGGAGATAAACGAGTTTGAGACGCTAACAGCCAAGTTCCACTTTGTGGACCTGGCCGGTTCTGAGAGACTGAAGAGAACTGGAGCGACAGGAGACCGAGCTAAAGAGGGCATCTCCATCAACTGTGGGCTGGTGAGGAAGCTGCCTGACTCTGCATTTTTGATTTTATATAGAAGTTATTATTGCAGCTTTAAGTCATAGCCATGTGATACATTCATGCATTTGATCCATAATGAATTTCAATATTTTTAAACCACCCCAAAAAATTGTTTTTCTTTATTGCAATCAGGGTGTCTACAGGTATCAGTCACTTAAATTTAATGCCTTTTAAGACCTTTTCAAGATAATTTTTAACCACATTAATGACTGAAAAATCATCTTATTTAAATATTACAGGTTAACATAAATGCAAATAGTATATATGTGGTCCCATGCAGAGTGATCAGAGTTAATCTAAGGTACGTAGTACAAAGTATAAAGTAAAACAAGGTAGGTGTAAAGACTATTAACATCAAAAATGTGAAGGAGGAGTTTGACTCACACACAAATATAAATTGAAAGAATAAATTAAATTAAATAAAATGTGGCAATTAAGAACTCGCAGATTTAATCCTGGGACTATTTGGTTACTTTTAAGGCCTAAAAAATAAATTATACTCTAAAAAGACTCTAAGAGGACCCACAAACAACCTGATCGGGATAAAAATGCCAAGCAGAGAATTGGTCATTCTACAATGACATGTCTAGTAATTTTTGTGGTGTAAGAGAGCCTCCATGTGGCCAGAATATGAATTGCACATTTAATTTCTTTCCCAAACGGGTGTCATTATTGAAAGTTTCACTCAA
Source organism: Plectropomus leopardus (assembly GCF_008729295.1). Classification (NCBI taxonomy): domain Eukaryota; kingdom Metazoa; phylum Chordata; class Actinopteri; order Perciformes; family Serranidae; genus Plectropomus; species Plectropomus leopardus. The sequence goes on from NC_056484.1 coordinate 14,955,337, forward strand.
GTGCAGATGGATGGTGTTTTTCAAACATACAGTGTTGAGTACTCCCTATTTCATTAAGTCCTGGCATTGTTTATACAGTTAAATATCCAATTGTAAACTTGTCAGTTTTCCTTGTCTCACCTCAGCTTGCTTTGGGAAACGTCATCAGCGCCCTGGGAGACAGGAGTAAGCGCACCACTCACGTGCCTTACAGAGACTCCAAACTGACTCGACTTTTACAGGACTCGCTGGGTGGCAACAGGTTTGTAAACTCTGAAAATGTGATTAGCTTAAGTATCTTGATGCTGCAAAATGGGATGTAGGCCTATGTTGTGCCACCACTTTCACTAAGTAGAGAGTAGTGCAGCTTTTAATATTAAATATACCTCACTGGTCTGACATTTAAAACATGTTAATATGAACACTTTATGTGAAATTTCAGCTTGAAAGCCTGACATGGCTCATAAATTATTACAAAAAGCTTTTTACCACTTCCTTTATTTGTGCGTTTTCCAGTCAAACAGTAATGATCGCTTGCATCAGCCCGTCGGACCGGGACTTTATGGAGACCTTGAACACTCTGAAGTACGCCAACAGAGCCCGAAACATTAAGAACAAAGTGATGGTGAACCAGGACAGAGCGAGCCAACAGATCAGCGCCTTGAGGACGGAAATAGCACGACTGCAGATGGAGCTGATGGAGTACAAGACGGTGAGAAAGCAGACAGAAAGGAGGGGAGGACAGTGGGTGGAAGAGATAAATAGAAGAAATAAAGTCAGAGCAGAGGACATGAGTGGAAAGTACTGTATATATATATATATATATATATATTGTAATTATTGGCCCTGTTTGATGCTCAGGGAAAGCGTATGGTGGGTGAAGATGGGATAGAGGGCATCAACGACTTGGTCCATGAGAACTCGATGCTGCAGACGGAGAACAACAACCTGAGGGTGAGAGTGAAGGCCATGCAGGAGACCATCGACGCTCAGAGAGCCAGACTCACACAGATCCTCAGTGACCAGGCCAACCAGGTTCTCACCAAAGCAGGTGGGCAAAAACTCAAGTACCACCATAGTGGACTGCTGTGTGAAGTGAATCCAGGTTAAAGCTAAAGATGCTTCTGCTTATAGGTGAGGGCAACGAAGAGATCGGGAACATGATTCAGAACTACATCAAAGAAATTGAGGAGCTCCGGTACGTAGTGACCACATTTTAAAAGTTTATTTCATTTTGTATCAGTTTGGTATTTTTGTCTAATCAGCAGTCATTTGTTACAGTTTCACTGTACCTTTTTTCTTCCTCTATCAGAGCGAAACTGCTTGAAAGCGAGGCTGTGAACGAGAACCTCAGGAAGAGCTTGTCTCGGGCCTCCACGCGCTCTTCGCTGTACGGCGGCCGCGGCGGCTCCTTCTCGCCTGCCCTCCTCGCCCCTGAGAAAGAAGCCAATGACGTCATTGAGCTGGCCAAGAAAAGCCTGGAGAAACTCAAGAGGAAGGAGAGGAAGAAGAAGAAGAGGTATAGTGTGGGTCTGACAAAATAGGTTTGTTTTTTGGGTTTTTTTTATAATGACATTCAGGGACAAAAAAAAATGACCGCGCAGCCACTAAGTCTGCACAAATAAGACAAAAATTCTCAAAGCAGCTGCAAAAGGTGAAATGCACCTTTAACCGTGCTGCAAAGCAAATAGTGCCTTGGTGGTGGTGGTGGGGGGGGGGGGGGGGTTGGGGGGTAGTTGCAGTTGCAAGTGGCACGCAATTTATGATGCTAGCAGCAGCCCGCAATCTATTCTTTGTTGATTCATCAGTGTGTGGATCATTATAATGCTGCTGGATTAGTACATCCTGGAACATCCTTTGATGTGACCAGAATAACAGGAGCGTGAAGAAGCTGAAAAGGGAGAGTCTTTGATGTTTTTCTGTTGCCAGGGCGAGGGCGTGTGGCCTTGTGTGTTGTGGGTAATTATCTCCTGGCTCCCTGCATTAGCAGTTTACACCCTGGTGTTTCTTTAATGGAACGAAAGCTGGATTTAGAGAAGAGAGTGATGGCTATTAATGATGATGGCTGTCTGGCACAAAAAGTGAGGATTTTTTTTTTTTTTTTAATTGTTTTTAGCAGGATTTCTTTAGGCCATATGTGTCATCAGCAGCTCCAGTATTCTTCATTTGAACTTGCTGTGTTTGTGAGTCTCTGCACTCGCCTGGGCCTCTCTTGCAGCTCTCTCACTATCTGTCTCTCTCCCATCTTGTAATATTCCCTCGCTTGCCCCAACTTCTACGGTCCCCTCTACCTCCTCCTCACCCCTGCACCTCACCATCCTCACTCCCCATCCCTTCTCTCCAAAGACTAAGGCGATATGAGGAGAATCACCACCAAGAGGTTGAACACACCAGGTTTGCTGCATCCCACCCAGGATTGGGTCGAATCTGAATCTGGTTCAATTACCAGCGGTGCAAATCATTCAAATGTGCCAAGTAATTGAAAGGATTCCAGCTGATTGTTGACCTGCGTCCGAACCCACATCTCCTTTTAATTCCCATATAACTAATCTCTAACTTCTTCTGCACCTACAGGTGGTTGACACTCCTGGAGGGAAGCAGATATTTTAACCAGCTCTCTCCTCTGAACCCTCTGTTCTGTCTGTTTTTTCTTTTCACTGCACACAGCAAGATGTTGATCAGATCTCATTTAGGGGCGAGATATTGATTATACTTAATGCAACCCGACTTGTTCCACATGGGATAAAATGATTGCTCAGTCACATTTTGCGCACGAGCAACAGTGCAACTTGCAAATTCAATTAATATATGAAGAGAGCTGTTAGATTGTTAACCGTTCACAGTAAAAAAATCCTCTTATTTAACTGCATCTCTGTGACGGTTTAACTTCACACTAACATGTAACTGTTGAGTGAAAGCTTCTTACACCGAAAAAAATCAACACTTTATGTCCGAGACAAGCTTACAGTACTTTGTTTCAATGTATTGTTCCATTTCTTTATTTAAGTTTATTGTAAAAGAATTTTATTCAACATTGTTATAGCAATAACGTATTTAAGCTTTATTATAACAGTACTTTATTTAACTTTATTGTAACAGTATTTTTTATTACTTTTTTATTATTTATTATTAAACTTATTAATCAAACTTTACTATTGTTAAGTATTTAAGAGTTTGACAGTAGTTTAGAGATTCCAGAGAATACTCAGATACACAACATGTATAGTGATAAGTATAGTGTAAAAATATTACAAAAAAAAGTATTTATAGGCCATATCATCCAGCCCTAATCTCATCACAAGTAGTGTATTAACCTTAAAATAAGGATGAAAATCGGGGTGTGATAGTTTTAAAAAAGATCAGGATTGTTTTGGGTTTTTTTTAAAATCAAGTTTCTAAGGTGATGGTGTGTTAAAATCTGGTCAACCAATCTTATAAGTGTGTGGCAGTTCTTCTCAAAATGAAATCAGTGTGTAATAATAATAAAAGAGTGATCAGTTAATCATTTTGTCTTTCCCAGTGTGCCATTAATGTCATCCTCCCATGCAATCACAGTGAAATCATTCATTGATACACTAACTCCACATCTGCTCCTGATCTGATCAAGAATATCATTATTGGCATGTGCCCTTTACCCATCCTTGTTTTAATTTGAGTTTCAGTTAAATCCCAGTTTGACCTCCAGTATGAGAAGAGTCAGTAGCTGTCTGACAGTCTTTTCCTCTTCCAGTGTAGTGAAAGAGGAAGTGCCAGACAAACGACCACGAGCGAGGCAACGAGGAGGCCGAGGTAAACAATCGCTAAATCAAGCGTTATAGATTGATATTTAATCCTTTTACCCATGGATTAATGTTGACTGTCATTTAAACTTCTTGAATCTGAGAAAAAATTGGTTTGATTTCTTTCAAAAACACAAGAAAAAATATATTAAGCATATTGCCAAGAAATGTCCCACAAACTGCAAAAAAAATTGTTAAAAGAGACAAGAAATGTATCTGATAACTAGCTGGGGGGGATTGTTATATATTATCAAAAAAGTTATATAAAGAAAATGCTATATATATATATATATATATATATATATAATTTTGTTGTTGTTGTTGTTGTTTTTCCCTGCAACAATTTCAAATAGTTTGTTTTTGATTTATTTACTTTTTCCTTATTTTCAGGTAATTTTCTTGTAACTTTTTGGTAATTTCTTGCTAAATTTTGGGCTATTTCTTATTAAGTTACTCGTCGCCATCTTTTCATTTAAAAAAAAAAAAAAACAAAAAAAAAACAGGCCAATTTGCTCAGGTTTCAAAATCTCAGATATCAAACATATCCAAGAGTGTATTTTTCTTGTCTTCTTCATGTGTGTGCTTATATGCTGACAGGAGGGCAGCGACCACGAAGAAGGTGAGGATGCAGACGGAGAGGAGGAGGACTTTGACATGGCTGGAGATGAGACGTCTGATGATTCCGACTCTGAAGAGCTGGAGGAGAAAGGTAAAGTTAGCTGCAGACGCTACATACAGCTTTTTTTTCTGCTGTCATAGTTGGTAATGAAATGAGTTGACGTGTTTGTGTGCAGAAAACGTCCAGGCCGACCTGGCCAACATCACCTGCGAGATCGCCATCAAGCAGAAGCTGATAGACGAGCTGGAGAACAGCCAGCGGCGTCTGCACACTCTCAAACAGCAGTACGAGCAGAAGCTGATGATGCTGCAGAACAAGATCAGAGACACCCAGCTGGAGAGGGACAGGGTGCTGCACACTATGGGTAAGAGACAATCAGATAAGGACTTTGGTAATGAGCACTGAACTGAAATACTCCTCTGAAACTGATAAGATAAAGGAATCTGTTCATGTTAAAAGAAAAAACAGGATATCCTTTTATCATTTCCATCTCCAGGTTCAGTGGAGTCTGGTACGGAGGAAAAAGCCAAGAAGATCAAAACGGAGTACGAGAGGAAGCTGAGCTCCATGAACAAAGAGCTGCAGAAGCTCCAGTCAGCTCAGAAGGAGCACGCCCGCCTGCTGAAGAACCAGTCGCAGTACGAGAAGCAGCTCAAGAAACTCCAGCAGGATGTGACCGAGATGAAGAAGACGAAGGTAAAGGGGTACCTTGTGGTTATTTTTCACTCACACTTGTCTTGTTGCAGTGCTGATGCTTTCCTGCCGTTTTGTACGTCTCCACTAGGTGGTGCTGATGCGTCAGATGAAGGAGCAGCAGGAGAGAAGCAGAGCCGCAGAGTGCAGGAGGAACAGGGAGATTGCCTCTCTGAAAAAAGACCAGCGCAGAGCTGAGGTGAGAGGGAAGGAAACATTTATCATTGTCTTACAATATTTGCAGGTGCAGTACAATATTTATAGATGCAAGGGTGTAGGTTCCATATCAGCACTGAAGGGGGCACTGGCTTGGGAGTCCTCCCCTCAAAAAAACTTGAGCTTCAAGCACTTAATTTCCTGCATTTCTGCAAATTTTAATGTGCCAAATTGTGCCTTGTCTGCATTGATTTATGGTGTAAATGTCAGTCAAAATAAGAGTCCTCTGCAACTTTCATGTTTTCATTGGGGAAGATAAATGCTTAAATACTTGGGTGGTTGTACATCACTGCTATCAACTGTTGTTCTCCTGCTTTTCTAAAAAAAAAAAAAACAACAACATCTATATAATAACCAACCTTTCACTTTCATTTCACAGCATCAACTGAAGCAGATGGAGGCCCAGAAAAGACAACAGGAGTTGATTCTTCGTAGAAAGAATGAAGAGGTGAGACACACAGACGGTCTCACAGAGGACAGATTATGGACAAAATCACAGGGACTGCATCCACTTTTGTTTCTCTCTAATATCTATTATCCCTCTCTCTCTTTTGTTCACTGCATCAGGTGACGGCTCTCAGGCGGCAGGTGAGGCCCGTGTCCGGGAAGGTGAGCAGGAAGGTCAGCTTACCTGAACCTCCGCAGGAGGCGTCTCACAGAGCCTCCCCAAGCAGGATGCAGACGTCTGGAGCGTCCCCAGCCAATGGAGCCAGGTGCAGCATCTGAGCAAGTTTAGGTGCATCACACAGCTAAATTTGTGTATTAAAAGGAGCCTTATCTCTCTCTGCAGGAGTTCCCCGGTGCGAATGGGAAGTATCTACCTCAACAGGACGGCCAGGGCCAAATGGCAGTCATTGGAGAGACGCGTCACTGATATCATCATGCAGAGGATGACCATCTCTAACATGGAGACAGATATGAACAGGCTTTTAAAGGTAAAGATATATAAAGCAAGGAGAGAGAAATCTATGTTTTTCAGGTCCTGAAAAAAATTTGTAAAATTATATTTGCCCTTGAAATATGCAGAAGAGGTATTTTATTTAGTGCAGATATATTCTCTTACAGCTAATCTAGTGGTTAAAGAGCAAGTTGGCTACTGGCAGGTCTAATAAAATAATAAATAACAGCCATTGCAGTATTTAATATTTGATTTAAATTACAGTGCCTAAAGCACAAAATCAAAGCCGACAGATGTCCTCTCCTTTCCTTCTTCTCTCAATTTCTTCGCCTCTAAACTCCACCATCAATTCCAGCAACGAGAGGAGCTGACCAAGCGGAGGGAGCGAGTGTCAAGAAAGAGGGAGAAGATGGCGGTGGAGGGTGCAGACGCCGACCGCTCTTTGGCCTCCCTGAACGAGGAGCTAGAGTCTCTGAGCGCCAACATCGACTACATCAACGACAGCATCGCCGACTGCCAGGCCAACATCATGCAGATGGAGGAGGCCAAGGTGAGTGGGTGGGGTTATAATGCTAATGTAGTCGTTAAGTTTAATAAATGCAGGTAGCGTCAAATAAAGGAAGGATGCTTTGTTACAGTGCACAGGGATATGTATCACGACCTCATTAGCTAGTATATGCTTGTTCTGGACTGTAGCCCGAGGCAAACAATTGGAAAATAATTGCAAAGTTCAGCACCAGAGAATTTTGGACAAATAAGCATCAGGCGCTCATTTGTCAGACAAACAATGATTCAATAAAACAACAACTACTGTCAGTGGAGCACATTAATTCAGCCAGAAACGTAGGTCCAGCAGCCTAATGATGCACACTGAACAGGAGTTCATGCAAGTGTTATTTGAAGAGTATTTTGTTCTGCATGGCCTCGTATCCACTCTGCATAACTTTCCTTGCGCTCCATAAACAGTTTTTCATGAATTATTATTGAGCTCAAAGAATCAGAAGTTACAATGGAGTCAAAAGTCGTGGAATTTTACTGGAGCTAGCTGCTTGTATCAGATTCCAAACTCCTGCAGCTGCCTTCACTGGTGCTAAACTGTGCATTTATTTATCGGCTGTAAGCAGCCTGAGGGCTGCAGTCTTAGCATTGGGAGCACTGTAATAAAGCTGTGTAAATTTATATTTTCAATACCTGTTGGAGCAAAAACCTTTCAATCAGTGCAATTTTAGGATTGTATAAAACCTTTATTTAACATGGAGATAACACTGATAGTAAAATCTTTTTTGCAAGCGAGACTAAGCCAAGAAAGGCTCAAACACAAACAGAACAACAACATGAAATCACAACAGCACTAATAATGTTCAAATACATTTTAAAAAAATAGCAATATTTAGTGTTGTCTGTTTGTTAATTGAAGCAGCTTCAGCTTGCCGTGAATGTGTTGCAAGCTATCAGCTAGTTAAAAATGAGTGATTTACCCATCAAAATATATATTTCCATGGATTTACTAAAATGAGTTGCACCATTAAAATTTAAGCATTAGCCAATAAAGACTTCAGTCATGTGTAAATTGGTTGCAGGAAACATTTGTATTGCTGCATTGCTGCCCAGTCAAAAGCCTCATATCACCTGTTTAAGCATGAAGTCACTGTACCATAAGCTGTAGTTTTAACAACAGATAAAACTTAACTGACGATCCTTTATAAATTTTTGCTATTAACAGCATACGTCGATTCCTCCTGCTTCCAGTCTTTGTGCTAAGCTAGGCTAACTGGCAGCTTGTAGCCTTATGTTTAACAGATAAGAGTCTTCTTGTCTAACTCAGTGTATTTTCCGTTATATCCTTTGAATATTGCACAAGATAAAATATGGTCAAACACATTGTTTTATGACTGAGTTTCTTGTAATGCTGCTTTATTGAACATGTTGTTATTCTGCTACAGGAGGAAGGAGACACAGTGGATGTTACTGCGGTGATCAGCTCCTGTAATTTATCAGAGGCTCGCTTCCTTCTGGATCATTTCATGACTATGGCCATCAGTAAGGTACCTACTGCCCCTGCTGACTTAATGTGATTTCAGTCCTAATGTTATCAGTGTGTCTTTGTTTGCTTACACAAACTGACAACAGGTAAATCCAGGTTTCTGTATTATTCAGTAAGGATCATATTTAACCTGATAAACACTTCAATTTGATGTTTTATAAGATTTATTATGCAACCCCGCCCTGGCATGTTAGTCCAGCACGGATACAATATAGATATATTATGCAACTTCTCTGTATTTACATGTGTGAAATAGACCAATGTATTGTGTTTTTTTTGCGCAACTATATTATCGGAAATGTTTCCAAAATGCTCAAACCCTGACAAATCTTTGATTTTAATCAAGAACACGGTTCACTTTGCTTGGTCAGAATCGTCTGTCATATCCCCTTTGCGTTGCCTGCTAGAGGCTGTCAAAAATGGCCTTCTAATCCAGTTTTTTCTAGCCACATTTTTACATTGCATTTTTTTGGTCATTTTCTAACAATGTGTTTTAACCAGATGGAGGTTTCCAGTCATCGGATGTCTTAAGTTATCAGAGAAACAAGCTGAGCAAATGTTAGCAGCAACTACTTCCCAGCCTCTGCCATGACAAACAGTGTTGTTAAAACACCGATTTTCAACACAAAACTGCTTTATTCAGTGTGTTTACTGACTTAAATTAGGGGGTCTGTTTGTTTTGGAGAGGAAGAGACTTCTGCGGATAACTTGACAGAAAATTACATGTTGTGAGTTTAATTAGTTGTTAATTAATTATTTTTATTTATGTTATACCCATATCTTTCAGAATAAATGTATGAGTTTGATTTTGATTGCTTGTGTACACTGTTGTGGCAACTTGCATGCAGTTTTTCTGTTTATCTTGATCTTGCTTTCGTAGCCATGGCTCTTTTATTAGATTGAATCCAATAAGACTTTAAATAGAACAACATGATTGAATTAAGTTTCAATTAGATTAGACAAGATCAGATTTTGATGCGATCCTAATTGGTGCAGTGAGGAAATGCAGCAGCAAACAACAAGACAGATAGAACAAATGAAGAGGTGGAAGTAATTACAAATAGGCAACTTAACTTAAGGACACAGAGCCTTCATTAAAGTTTGAGCTGTACAAACTGTTCAAAATAATTTACTGCTGCATCTCACGTGATCTGCTGTGCTGTCTGCTGTGTGTCAGGGTCTGCAGGCGGCCCAGAAAGATTCCCAGCTGAAGGTGATGGAGGGCAGGTTGAAGCAGACGGAGATCAACAGCGCCACCCAGAACCAGCTGCTGTTCCACATGCTGAAGGAGAAAGCGGAGATCAACCCGGAGCTGGACGCTCTGCTCGGCAGCGCTCTGCAAGGTGGGATACACCAACACAGTCCAGTCTGAGCATGTCAGTCACATCACCTTTTTCTTTCACCATATGGCTACATTTTATTTTGCAGGCCTCTGTTCTTTAGAATTGATGCTTAAAATACAAAAAATGAGCCTTGTAAAACAAAAGGTAGCCTCTTTTCTCATCTTTGGGTTTGATTTTTGATTTGTTTGTTTTCTCTGTTATGTTGGTGTGAACTCAGAGTTAGGTTACCTGTCACCAGGTGAGTATAAATTGTATAGCAATGTGACTGTGTTTGAGAGCGCGTGGCACATGCACACTACAAGATTTCAGCAACATTTATCCCCCAATAAAGGCAAATATGGAATTAAAGGTCAATTGTGTAGGATTTAAAGGGATACTTTGGCAGAAATTAAACATTATATGATAAGCATGTTTTTTTTAATGTATATTCAACTTAAAATAATGATTGTCGTTACCTTAGAGGGACTAGTTTATGTCGGGGAGGAGGGAGCATGTCCTCATTTATGGAGGTTGCCATGTTGCACCGCCATGTTTCTACGGTAACCCAGAATGGACAAAGACTGGCTCTAGAGTTTTTTTTTTGTTTGTTTGTTTTTTGTGTGGGCCACTGAGGTAACAAGCCCATCTGCAATAAGCAACTTCGAAAAAATTACTGATTTCTAACTTGACACTGCTTTATTCTGTGTTTTTTTATCTGTTTAAATCATCGGGTCCATTTAATTTGAAAGAAACAGACCTCTGTGAATGACTCAGCTCTCGCTTAAATCTCGTCACATCTGGATCTTAAGTTACTGGAGTACACATGAGCAGGTCGTGAGCTAGTGGCCGGTACTCGACAAAAGAAAAAATTTGGGCCTTTTTCTGTGTTTTGTCAGTTTTAATCACCTTATCCATTTGTTTTGAGAGGAAGGGACCTCTGTGGATAGTTTGGCTTCTATCAAAAACCTCCTGAACAATGAACATTGAAGGAAGTTTGAGCTTGTTGCAATTTGCTGTACTCACCACTAGGTGCCACTAAATCCCCCTAAATTTTACACACCTTACCTTTAAAAGATGAAAAGTTTTTACTTGTTAAAACTTTGAGCCTTTTTTTAAAGTTGGAAAATCCTTGTCCTGTTTTTTCTTTGAACTGCTGAAGATAAGATGTGTAGCAGCTGTACAGTAATTGATCTACCAAAAGCATATTGATACATGAAATGTGCTCATGATTATGTCCCTAAACTAGATTAAGAAATCTTGTAGTGTGCATCAACCCTCCATTTAAAAACTAACCCAGTTGAAATAACTCTGCCACGACGTGCATGATGTGTTCTGTCATCCCACCTGCTAGCAAGTCCCACTTACTCAGGTCACTAAAACCAAACAGCAGCAAAAATCCACACTGCAGCAGGACTCAAAGCCAAAGAGTACACAGCAGTTTGTGTGTCTGCATTTCTGTGTTTGTACCTTTTTCATGCTTTCTCCATTCTTCCTTTACAACAGGATAAATACAACACTGTAGTCTCCAGTCCCATTACACTAATGACACCCAAATGTCCCACTTTATGTAAAACTAAACCCAGTGACCCCTGACCTTGTTATGAATAAAGAATCCATAAGCTCTGTTGTGCTGTGATATGTAGCTCACTGAACATAAGCTGTGTTTCACAAGATTTTTTGACAGTATAGTTTGTTGCCAGATACACTGTACTGTCAAGGGAAATAAAGCTGCAGCGATTATTTGATGAGTCAATTTGTAGATCAACAGAAAATTAAAAGGAGGTATTTTGATAACTGAATAATCATTTTAGTATCTTTTTAAGCAATAAAAAAGCCAGACAGTTGCTGGTTTCATGCTTTTAAAATGTGAGAATCAGATAGTTTTCTTTCTTTACATGATAATAAACAGGAAAGCTTTGGATTTTTGGATGTTGGTCAGAGGAAACATAAGTTTTGAAGACGTCACGTTGAGCTACAGAGGACGTGTTTCACTATTTTCTTTTAATGCTTTAATATCCCTTAAATTTGGATCGTTGTGATGTTGTCTTTTAGAAAGCTAAATCTCCCGTCTGTACAACAAATTCACCACTGGGTACAAATAATAATAAGAAACCTTGACATTTTATTGGCTATGAATACATGCACACTAATATTTCACTATTATTCTAAATATGACAATATTCTGAATTTGATTTGAGTAATGTAATATTACGAATTAGACCTTTATCCAAATTTAGCATTTTCGGATTTTTTTCAGATAATTACGGTCACGTTAATCAGAGTATGCACGGTTTGCATGTAAACAGGAATATTAGTAGAATATTTATTGTCATTAGTCATGTGAACAGCTTAGTAGGAATGTTGTCTTTTTTTTTTAAATAAGGGAAAAAAATGAATATTTTGTGCAGGTAAATGTGCTCTTTAAAAAACAATTACTCGACTAATCGAAAAAGACAAATTAATTAGTACTGAAAAAAATCATAAGTTGCAGGGCTAAGGGGAAAACATACACATGCTGTACAAATTAAATCATATTCTTTACTATGTGTGTCATTGTGTGTGTTTTACATTACAGAGAATGGAGATGAAAGCAGTAGTGATGAGTCCACCCCCAGTCCAGCCACAGAGGGCAGGTAAATACACACACACACACATACAGACACACACACACACACACACACACACAGACACACACACACACACACACACACACAGAAGCATGTGCACAAACACAGTAATCACACAGGTGTGGTCATGTAGAATTTAACTGACATACACACACATACTCCCTCATATATCACCCTACACACACACACCCTTTTTCACATTAACAATTCAACAGCGATTTCTACGTTCAAACTGTCATTAGATGTGGATAAAAAAATAAAAGTTTATGTATTTATGTGGCATGTTTTACAATAAATGGGGCTTGTTCGTGTCATTGTGGGAACAGCACAGGTGTTGCTGTTTAAATTAATTATGGCTGCGTTCTTTTTAGGCGGGTCACCTCCTGCGTCTTTGTACTGTGCATGTTGACTTACTGGGGCACTCAAGTGGAGCAAGCCATCGTTAATGTTATTAATCACACCCGTGCTTTTTCTGCTCTGATGGTCAAACTGCCTGCTGTAGAAAGGGATTTAAAGTCAAAGCCGTCTCTTGATTCTACAGACCGACAGCACACAGGTGTTTTTAATCCAGGTTAATTAGCCCTGGGCTCAGTCTTGTTGAGAGGTCCAATCAGACCATCAGTGAGAACACCTGTGTGGGTGGACTGTGGGTATAATGGTCCCACAGAGAGCTTGCGCTTTGCATTTGGTAGCTGTGTTAGAGGAATCTTAAAGGATTAGATACAGAGCATAATATACAGATACAGTATGTGACACAAAACCATCTATCCATGCTTTAAACTGCTTAGAATAAAGGGTACATTCATAAGGTTAATCTGACTCTTTACACTAAAATAAGAGAGCTCTTGTTCAAAGAAAGAGAGAGTTCTACGTCTACATAAGCAAACAAACAAACGGTGTAGCTAATCACAGATTCACTCTTTTTAGCGCTCTGCTGCTCCGAGAGTGCGTTGCTTTGGATAATCAAACAGTGCATTCCAACAGCGCTCCGACTTTACAAACGATCCAGTTTGTGGCAGAGTGCACTCCCAAACTCAAAATGAATATTATCAAACACACCCAAGAACAGTTTTTAGTTTTCCTTTATTTGTACAATTTAAACACCACATTATGATAACTTTTACAAAGGGGCTTTTACAAAGGCTCAAAAAGCCATTTGTTTTATGGCTAGTACAAGATAATAAACATGGTAAACATTATATCTGCTTGACATAAGTTAACATGTAGTGGATGTAACTGATTAAAAAATTCCTCTTTTTGTTTCAGCACACTGGCATCAGATCTAATGAAGTTATGTGGGGAATCCAGACCGAGAAGCAAGGTACTATACTGTGCATGGTCATCTAATATACTTTTGAAAACTTTCTCAGTAGACTCATGTCCAAAAACAAATTTGAGTCAGTCACTGCAACTTTTCCATTCCACAGTGGTTATTTATAAGACTAAGAATGACTATCTTGTTCACTGAGTTGTGAATCCGCAGAATATTGAGCCAAAAAATTCTGGTCCCTCAGGCTCGCAGGCGGACCACCACCCAGATGGAGCTGCTGTATGCTGGCAGCGGAGATCCGTCCTGTGAATCCCCTACCGGAGACTTCCCAGTTCCTCTGCTTCCACTCTCCGAGCGCCTGGAAGTGTTGCCTGACATGCAGGGTCACATGTCTGTTCAGCCCCCTGACCGCGAGCAAACTGTTTCCCCATCTGCACTGTCTGCCAGGCCAGCTGGCATGTAAGTGTTGTGGGGCAGCATTTCTCAGTGGTAGACATATTTCTGAAGATGTTTCTTTTTGTCTGACATGTTTAACACTTATTTTGGTGGGGGGGATCATTATCGCAAGGTCATATAGGTCAAGAGCTGTGTAAACTTTAAAGTCAGGAGTGCTGTGATCGGGGGAGATTCAGTCCATACTTTTACCCTGCTGAAATGTTATGTATTACTGCGCCAAAGACCAAAATGACTCCCGTGTATTATTCTGTCTGCAGTTCTGGATCCAGGTCACCTACAGGGACTGAGAGGAGGCAACTGGAGCGCTCGCCCCTCAACCGAAGGAAGGTGCAAGAAAAAGGAGCCACGGCTACACACATCCCAGCAGCCACTCACACACCTCCGTTTAGCACAGCAGAGGCTAAAACTAAAGGCAGTGACCACAAATCACTGTAAGTGACATAGACAATGATGCTTTCAATTTTTTTCTTTCAACTGAAATCCATGAGAAGATGCATGCTCCCATATCTGCAGAGACACACTTGGCAGGTGTAGTTGCTGTTGAGTTTTTGAAATTTATTTTTTAGTACTTTGAAGAGGTTTTGAAGAGAAGGCAGACATTTCTAGAGACTATATCTCCAATAGTCTGTAACTCACACCAAAACTATCTAAACATATAAATAGCACAACAGGTAAGAGGTGAAATATTCAAATGTCCCCATTGTTGGACTAATAAAGGATTATCTTATGTTATCTTAAATATGCTTTTTTGATTTTTAGCTGGATTATCCCTTTAAAACTCCCACAGTCAAAGATGTTATTTTTTTAATGTGCATTTTACATTATATTTTAATCATACTTGCTTTCTTATTCAGGTTGGAAGAGTCACCTGTATTTGAAGGCCATAGGTGAGTCATGTTCATCTCTTAATTTGTCTTTTAAAATAGGAATTAATAGGCCTGTACTTGTCAAATACAGACTTGAAAGTATCTTTACCTTAAACCCTTTTGTTATATTTTTTCTTATCCACTGTTGTTGTCACCTGGTGTAACTTTGATCATGTCATGTGTGTTGTAGAGGTGTGATCAATCCTGTGACGGCCCCGAAGAACAGCAGAGGGGCCAAGCTTCAGTGTGTTTACGTAGCAGAAGGGCACACCAAACCTGTTCTCTGCGTAGATGCCACCGATGATTTGCTCTTTACAGGATCCAAAGGTTGAAAACAAAACTGTTTGCAACTCAGAAAATCTTTTTTCTTTTTTCTTTGTGTATTCTCTGATATGTGCTTCGTGGGTGTGCTTTCAGACCGTACATGTAAAGTCTGGAACTTGGTGACGGGTCAGGAGATAATGTCTTTGGCAGATCATCCCAGTAGTGTCGTCTCAGTCAGGTACAAGACTACAACAACAGCACAAATTAAATAGCATTAATAGTCGAATTTAGTTAAGTTGATTTTATGAGGTGCTTTTGATAAATAATTTAGTCTGTTGTTTTTGTTGTTATGTTTCAGGTACACTTCTAGCCTCGTCTTCACTGTTTCCACTGCTTACATCAAAGTGTGGGACATACGAGACTCTGCCAAATGTATACGCACACTCACGTAAGCAAACTCTCATCTTTTGACACCTTATCGGCGTTGCATTTTCCAAGTGTAATTCCCCTATTAAGAATGTGTTTTGAATTTTCGTGGATGCCAGATCATCAGGCCAGGTGGGTTCAGGGGACATCTGTTCATCTGTCAGGAGTTTATCCATCCCACCAGGAGAAAGTCAGATCAACCAGATTGCTCTCAATCCTTCCGGCTCCTTCCTTTATGCCGCCGCTGGGAATGCTGTGCGCATGTGGGACCTCCGCAAGTAAGTCCAAATTTTGAGATTTAGTTGTAGAAGACATTACAGTAAGCGGTAAACCAGTCACCAGAATAAATGTTGGCATTGTACAATTCTGCAAAAAAACCCAGATATGTTACATTTGCACATTATGTTTTGGGTGAAACATTGTTTTATTGTTCGTTTAGTTTGGTTACGAAAAGATTATGCAAACGATTTTCGTGGCACTAATGCAGCAATGTCTCTGTAAAAACCAACAGCGTTCTGTGGAACTAGCCAGGATAGAGATGCAGCTACAGAAAATGCCCAAATGCACATTACAGACAGGAAATGACACAATGTCTCGGTAAAAAAACACCTGCATTTGGTGCCACTATCCTGGCTGGAAAGCAGCAATATCTGCTTTTTCATGGCAACATCTCGACTTGAAACACAATGATTTATTGGTAGTAAACAACTGCTTTTTATGGAACAATCCTGGCAGGAAAAGCAGAGATGTCTTTGTAAAACAGCTGTAAAAACACCTTATTTTTGTAGCACTGATGCAGCTAGAAACACAGCAATGCCTTGGTAAAGAATAACTATTTTTTGTGGCACTATTCAAACTTGAAACTCTGTGATGTCTTAGTAAAACACGTTGCTTTTCGTGGCACTATCCCAGCAGGAATTGTTTTGTTTCTGTAAAAGAAATGCTTTTCATGGCACTATACCCAGAGGGAAAACAGACAGCTTGCAGTTTGGTGACTAAAAATTTGCTAGAAACACAGTCTGCTAACAGGAGAATTTATCTTTTTTCTTTTCTTTAGATTTGTGTCCACGGGGAAGCTGACTGGCCATTTGGGACCGGTCATGTGCCTGACTGTTGACAAATTAGATAATGGACAGGATGTTGTTCTCACTGGCTCCAAAGACCACCATATTAAAGTAAGAAACACACACTCATTTCTGTGTGTATGCATGAATAAATTGCACAAGAATCAGATGCATCGTGGGTGTATGTGTTTGTTTTTACAGATGTTTGAGGTGGCAGAAGGCGCTCAGGGAAGCATCAGCTCCAGCCAAACATTTGATCCCGCTCATCAGGATGGCGTAGAGTCTCTGACCGTGCATGGAGATGTTTTTTACAGCGGCTCCAGAGACTACTACATCAAGAAGTGGGACTTAGCCAGTAAACAGCTGCTACAGGTATGCTGATACCCAACTCTGATTACACTAGATTTCGGGTTCATATAAGCTTAAAAAAAGTTAAAACCATAGATACAGAATAAAGTCTGCACTAACTAACTGGCTGTCTTTTCCTCCAGCAGTCTGCCAGTGCCCAGGCAGACTGGGTTAGCGCTCTGGGCATAGTTCCAGGCTCCCCAGTGCTGCTCAGCGGATGCAGAGGAGGGCTGTTGCGCCTCTGGCATGCCGACTCCCTAGCGCCCCTCGGCGAGGTCCGGGGACACGACAGTCCCATCAACGGCCTGGCCACCAACAGCAGCCAACTGTTCACTGCCTCAGAGTGAGTCACAAAACATGCTCTTTGCAATGTTTTGTTTTTTTTTTCATTTCTGTTAAGTGTGCAGTAAAACCAGCCTATCAAACATGCTGAATTTTGAGACATGATCACAAAGCCAGTATTGATTATAATGTGTGTTTTTTGGCAGTGACCGCACAGTGAAGATTTGGGAAGCCAAAGGATCTCTGGAGGAGGGGGTCCACTGACACCTCATCACAGAACGGACCTTTCTCGCCTCTACCCGATCAAAGTGAATCATTTGTGAAGCTACTTCATCCCCCATGACTTGATGAAGTGTTGGATGGGCTGCAGAAAGAATGTTTGAACGACACTGACGCTCCGTTGATGCTCCACAATGATCCGTTTCAGGGAAGTCTAATTGGATGCGACAGCTCTCAGTCTTTCAAGCTGCGTGTATTTACTGTTAATTTAGGTCAAGACAAATCTCAAGTCTGCTGTAGAGCTCCAAGGACTACAGAACAGCTGCGATGAACAGCACTTCTCATAACTGCGACTGAAAACAAAATTTAATTTAATTTATGGACTTCAGTGTCAAGATATCCAGGAGTCTCCTGTGCTTTCATCATTCCTCTCCTCAGTTCAGCACTCGGCAACATGGATACCTTCTTTGCATATGCTGAATTTTGCCAGAGCTGATGAGAAAACAAAAACTTTTTGATTTGCTTCCTGGTACAAATTGTTGACTGCTGAAAGTGACCCAAGACAAAACATCTCCTGCACACCAGCAATAACTGTGAGTCTATCCTGTGTGTTCATGATGCGTGATGTGTTGTGTCATTGCTCTCCAGGTCATTCTGAGTGTGTGTGTGTGTATGTGTGTGTGTGTTTGTTCTCTGTAAGCAAGGACCAAATAACTACTGAAGCTGCATATGGGCTTATCTTGAGCTGTTACTGCCAAACCCTCAGTGGAACATTAGAGGCCTCTAAATAAACCACGCTCCTTTGAAAGGGTTAAACACATTGTACTGCTTGTACTGCCAGAACTACAAACAGATTTTGCTTCTGTTGTCTTGTTCATTTGCACTAATGAACTATTAATTAATCTATGATTTAATACATTTAAAAAAAAAAAGCTTAAAGAGCTAGCTTAACCACATCAAATCATGTTAATTCCTCGTTTCAGAGGCCACTGCTTTGCTAAGCTAGGCTAGCCAGCGAAGGACTAGCTTAACTGATGTTTCAAATTTAGCTACTGCCTTATTTCTGGTATAAAAAAAAACCCTGAATTGCTAAGAAAATTTAAAAAGCCGATTTTAATTGCAGGAAACACGCAGAGAAAAGTAGCTAAATTAGCTTCCTCAAGTTAGCCAACTAGCTAGCAGCAAGTCTGTGGTTGTTAACTGTTTTTCAGATTTTATATGTAGTTTTTTGTAAGCTCAATGATTTTGTATTTGGCAAAACAGATGTCAAAAAGTCAAATTGTAGTCTTAACTCAATTTTGACCCTTGTAGTTACTACATTTTGGCTTTGAATGGTAGCCAAGAATTAAAAAAAAGAAACATTAGCATAGCCGACAGTTGAACCTTGCTTTTATCTTTACATCTCAAAAACCCAGGCAGAGTAGCTTACATCCAGTTTGAAATAATATAGATATGTCAGTGTTTCCCCAACTCACAATGGCTTCAATATTTCAGTGACTTGTGCACAAATAACAGCTGGGTTTCTGGTTTCAGTATTCTCTGGCTGATACGCAGAAAGTTTCCTTGTAAGCGTTTGTAGCCTTAAGTGGTGTTTTAGTTTCCTCCACTGAATGGTCTCACTTTACTGTCAGCACGCTCCCCTCCGTCAAGGAAGCATTTTCTCACTTTCACGATTTTGATCCTTCAAATGAAAAGGTTACCCTAACCTTTAGTGGCTTTGCCGCACTTTGAAAGCCGAAGTACGGCTCTGGCTGCAAGTGCTTCTAGAAAACGCTGAGTCTCATAGCAATTTGGCTGAGAGGCTGTTTCTAATCTGATGGAATCAAGCACCTTGTAATTCCTAAATCTTAGGATATGACATGTATTTTGTGAAAGCATTTATTCCTGAAAGACGTGCGTATGTGTGTGTTTCTCAATCCATAGATGCGATAAGTTCTCCATGTACAGTACTGTCCACCTCTGCTGTAAACTACACACATGCTGCAGTAATCCATATCAAACATCAGTCAATCTTTTAAATGTGAGTCTAAAATGCTACTATTTATTTATTGTTTCACTTATTTTTTCTTTGTGTGACTTTGCTGTTGTGTCTTCCTTACCTATGAGAGATTTTGAACTCATTTCCTTGTAATGCCTCTTATATTTCAGCATCATAGTGGATGGACTGAACAGAATAAATGGGATGGGTTTCTTCATAATCAGAAGAATATTATCAGTGCCTGTAATAAATCCTTAACTGTGGAGAGTGACTTTAAAATCACTACCTGATGAATGCCGACTATCCCTTATTAAAAATGTCAGGTGTATCCTTTGAATTTATTGAAAAACGCTTGTATTTCAGGACAGTAAGGATATATGAGGCATGTCGGTGTTGTTAAAGTCAATGGGACGAAAATAATTGCACTGAAAATTCCAATTTTTGCAACTTTTAAATCTGTTTTTCCCCATTATCTCACAAGAAACTGGTTTTCTGTCCCATTGACTTAAATTGCAAAATAAACGACCCCAAAACAAGAAACAAAATGTGAAGTATTTCTCATTCATAATGAATCGGAAAGACTGCTTGAAATCTTTAATATTAATTTGTCTGTAAATCTATAAATACAACTGTTGTTTTCTTCCTGCTGATTTTTTTGTGCACTATTTCAAATTATTTGAAATGTCATGTGCGGTGTGGAAATAAATTTTAAAATAAAATATGGTTTTACCAGTGTTCTGTCTTAATTTTCTAATTATTTCTTTTTAAAATCATGTATTAATATGTTACGACCACATGGTGGTAGTGCTGTATAATGATGTACTGTACTATATTATTAATCATATAGGTTTTGAGATTGTCAACTTTTGTATTTATGAGCTTTGCTTTTCCCTGACAATAATTCAAATTATGTATGCGAGATGGTTAATGAAAACAGCTGCAGGCAATCTGTTTAACATTTTCTTATTTTAATTTGTATTATTTGTGTTTGGGGCTGAGTGGTTACCTCCAAGTGTCCCCCAAATACTACTGTTTCTCAAGAATAATCATAACAAGAATTTGCATAATCTCTGGTTCTTTGTGCCCTCACCAAATCATCATTTATCTGCAGCTTGTTTCATTCCTCCTTTAATTATAACTTCAGGCAGTAATATTATGTCCTGTGATTTACTCCAGCGCAGTCGACAGAGACAGACAGAGAGAGGTGAAAAGGGGTAAGAAACTCCCCCTGAAGACACAAATTAATGTGAACAATGCATTGATGGAAGGATCAATATTTAATGTTGGGCTGTACAGAGAGCAGCTGAGTGTTAATTGGCCTCAGAGGAGCAGAGCATTGACTCAAGGCTGACTCACACTGCCGTATGTGTCGTGTGTTGAACTTCTGCGCTTTTCTGTTGTGCTTTATACTATTTTAACAAGTGCTTTCAGATTACATAACACACCCCCACAATTCAATTCTCAACCTGATTAACTCAACATATTTTCTCTGCTGTCTTTACAGGGAAGTAATTAGTTCTCATGTTGGGATGTGATTGATTTGCATTAATGTCATAACATTGTCAGCTTGGAGATCAGCTATACACCTTGTCCTTACTGTAAACACATATATGACTCGCCCACAAGCTAATGATAAAATTAGTTCCATACTGTTGCAGGTAGCTAACTAAGATTGTTGGTTTATTGTATAACTTGATCTTCTTGATACTCAACTATA